>NC_081861.1:2965200-3185200 GCF_963259705.1 Myotis daubentonii | reverse complement strand
TATATCAACAAAATTAAAAACACAGAAATTAAATGTCTAACTGAACTACTGCATAAAATACGGCACATATCTTTGATAAAAATAATGCCCATGAAATCCATTACTATGTTTCAAAGACTTTACTGGCTCCATTTTGCCTCCAAGACAAATTAGGCAATTTTCTCTACCTCCTTCAACCTCATATCTCACCCCCTCCCCTTAATCTACAATAATCTATACTTATAATCTATACTCTAGGTACACTTTACCAGCCCTCTCCACTCCCAATTTCCCTAATTTCTGAATACTCCTAGGTACTCTGATAACACTTTTCCATCTAAGTCATACTTCACAATAACTTATAATACTTAATTGTCTTTTTCTCCTACCAGAATTAATACCTACTACCTAGCATAGCACCAGATCTTAAGTAGACAAATACATGCATAAATGAACTAAGTAACATTACAAATGCTTACAATGCTACTGAAAATTAACAGGGGGTTTTGGGGAACTGTATGATCTATTTTCTTTTTCCTTTGAAACATTCTAAGATTGTGTGTGTGTGTGTGTGTAAATTTTATAATGCAAAAGAAAATACAGTCATGCACATATATACTAAGTCGCAACGCAGTAATAGCATTGTAGTACTAAAACATGCTTATAAAACAAGTTCCTCAAACTTTTATTTCTTCTACTGCCAAAATGCATAAAACCAAATAAAGACAATATGTGAGAAAACAGTAAGGTAGCTAGTCCTATTACCTGAGTGGAGTTAGATAGTTGGTTTTTCCACGGCTCCTCTGCGCTGCTGGTCAGGTTTGTGCGGTTATGAGGTAGAGTGAGTGCGTTTCGCTGCGGGTAAGGCACGTTTCCATTACTTCCACTTCCTGTTATGTGATTATTGCCTATCAAAAGAGTGTCTGTACTTCCCAGCATTCTTGATGTGCTACAGGGAGCATGGCCTGCAGAAAAGGGTCCATTGGCCAAAGGCTGCCCTGGGCAGGCAGGGCGGACTCCGGGCTGAGAGGCGCTAGGCACTCTGGTCAGAGCAAGCGGTGGCTGCTGGCCAGAGACCGAGTTTGTAGGCAGTGATGAGTCAGCTGCTGGCCCATTAGGAATTCCAGTAGATCGTACCTGTGCAACTCCTGTTTGTCTCACCTGTCAAAAAAAACAAATAAAAAATAAATTCTGCTTGTGTAGCCCCAGGGGAAAGAATCAGAATATGAAGGTGTATAACCAAGTGATCTCTGATTTTACCCTAACATTTAATTTCTCTACATGGAAATATATATACCTTAAAAACAAAAAATTGTGCTTGTGCATATTTAGATTAGCTTTTTCAGAAAAGCAGAAATCAGTTTTATTTTTAATAAACATCCCTTTAGTAATGACAAAAGAAAGCAGCTGAATATTATGGAAAATGACTCTGGAATTTGTGTCTTCCCCAATCACAAAATAGAAAATCTCAAAATTTCTTTCTACTACATTTATACGCCAGATCCTTAAAATTAAACACACACTAAAGAACTCCACTTCAGTTTAGAACAGATAGCCTGTTAAATATCAAATAATATAAATACAACCTTAGAATACATACAAAATAGCATGTAAATAAGTAAAATACTAAGTCCTGTGTTCAAAATTAAATTTACAGCTCTTTTTTCCTAAAAATACCTATGAATTATTAATATTACTAAATTCTATAAATACTGGGAGAAAGTAGAAGTGGGCATGAGCATGCTCTAAAATGATGTTCTGGTCAATAAAAATACTCAAAATGCTACCAAATTTTAGGGGGAAAAATGCTATACACACTTGGTGCTGCTGCATTAAGACAAACTGACTTTCCAGCTGTTCCAGCATCAGTTTCTGAGCTGGATTTAAATTATTTCTATTTGCACGGAGCTGTTCCAAGTGCTAGAAGAAGAAGAAAAAAGAATATAGTCAAAGATATATCTAAGAAGCTCAAGTTCACTATTTTAAGTAACCTTTCCCTGAAATGACCAGATAAACTCAGAATCGCTTTCTAGTCAAAGACACTAATTTCTGACCAATAGCTATCAACCCCAAGATGAAGTCTTTTAAGAAGTTTGAGAAAGTTAAGAAAGAAAGAAAGATTCAAACCAAACAAAACAAATGAACCTCATAGATGCAGAGAATACTGGTAGTTACCAGAGGGGAAAGGGTGGGGAGTCAAAATGGGTGAAGAGGATCCATGGTGAAAGATGATAACTAGATGTTTGGTAGTGATCACTTTGTAGTGAATTACACCATTATTACACCATTATTCACCTGAGACATATAACATTACCTACTAAATTAATCTCAATTTTAAAAAGTAGTTTAAAAATATAAACATTCATCTGAAGAGGGTTTACTGCAATGTGATCCTTGAGATAAATGAGCAGAAAATTTTACTCTCTAACAAAGTATTTTTCAGTATTCACACAGAAAGCTCTCTAAGCTTAAAAATGCATTATTGCCGAAACCGGTTTGGCTCAGTGGATAGAGCGTCGGTCTGCGGACTGAGGGGTCCCAGGTTCGATTCCGGTCAAGGGCATGTACCTGGGTTGCGGGCACATCCCCAGTGGGGGATGTGCAGGAGGCAGCTGATCGATGTTTCTCTCTCATCGATGTTTCTGACTCTCTATCTCTCTCCCTTCCTCTCTGTAAAAAATCAATAAAATATATTTTTAAAAAAATGCATTATCACAAGTACACTCAAACAGCACAGTTTGGAATAGGAAGAGTTGGACAATGAATTGTGTAAAACTAGTGATCTACTTAAATAAAAGTGTAACATCTACATAAAGAAATATGCTGTAACCATAAAAAATAAGGAAGCTCTCTCTATACATTGACAAGAAAATGTCTGTAAAAGAGATAATTAACGATATATATAGCATTCTATCATTTGTACAAAAAAGGAAAAAGATAATATATGAGAAGGGTGCATACATATTTTCTTGTGTATGCACGACATATCTCTGGAAAGATAACTATTCATTCTGGCTGTCTGCTAGGAGTGGAACTGAATGATTAAGGCCAGGAGTTTGAAAGAGAATTTACTCTATATACTGTATATTCTTATTAATAGTTTGAACCATTTGAATATATTATCAGTTTAAAAGTAAATGTTGCCTGGCCGGAGTAGCTCAGTGGTTGAGCATCGACCTATGAACCAGGAGGTCACGGTTCAATTCCCAGCCAGGGCACATGCCTGGGTTGTGGGCTCGATCCCCAGTGTGGTGCGTGCAGGAGGCAGTCAGTCAGTGATTCTCTCTCATCATGGATGTTTCTATCTCTCTTTCCCTCTCCTTTCCTCTCTGAAATCAATAAAGTAAATGTAAACAAGAATGAATTATCTGTTAGTCTGGTAAAATGATTTCATTTTATTTATGTGCATGTTGAGTTTACTGCTATTCAACTTAAAGAATACTTTAAAAACTTAAAGCTTACTATCTTTACTCTTTTTTAATAGAAAAACAATATGTCAAAAACATGTCTTACATACCTGTAATTTCTGTGGTGGCAAACACCATGAATGACTTGGTTGCTGTACTGGAGGATGTGACACTGCATGGCCACTACTCCAATTATCAGAAGTATTCTGGGAAAAATTGATAAAAAGAAACTTAAAAATATTTGGTGAAATCTAGACTTAAAAATAATGATTAATGGAGGCCAAATGACTATGATTGGAATATTTACATATAAAAGATGTTATGACATTAACTTTTAAACATAGCTTTACATGCATAATAAATTTGGAAAATCACAAATTTAAAAAATATTGATTTTTTAATAAGCCACCCAAAAAGGCCCACCCCTAAACTATGTCCCAAATGGCTAACCTAAATATCACACTGTCTACTAGGTCCAACATTAAATTTATTTCAATGTCAGTAGAAAGTGATAATGAAAAGTGTGTTGCAATCTTAACGGCAGGGAGATGAATAAAATGACTTGATGAAGGCAAAGTTATCCTTACGTTCTGTATTTAATATGATACTAAGAATTTGGGATGGAAAAACTCAAAACCTTTCACTCTTTGATGTCCACAGATTTAAAATAAAGGACAGGAGATGTTCAAACTGCACAAGTTCGGGGCAGTTGGTAATTTTTTTTTTGACAGGATTTTCTATTTCTCTAAGATATATACCTTGGTTGGACTAGATGTTCTTTTCCTCTTGGCAGGACTGGACAGGCCATCTACTTGGCTAGAAGGAATCGTGTGTAGTGGCAAGGATTGCTGTGAAATTGGTGTTTGACTGAGGCCTAATACAGGTTCAGTATTTGGATGATGAGGTTTACATGCCTAAGAATCACAGAAGGAAGACAAAAATAGGGTTCTATATACTCTTAATTCATTCCTTCAAATTATCAAACTTTATAAGCTGCATACTTTTCAAAGCTATGTGGACATCGCTGATTGCAATTATTGAAAATCAAAATCAAATGAATCATCAATGGAGGAATGTGTACCTTCCTTTGAAAAACTTGCATGAAAAATTAAACTGCAGTATTATTTTAAGAAATCTCCTTCAAAGTCATGAAAATGCGCAAAGGTTCTAAATTGGCACCCAAAATTTCTTCCCATATCAGAGGGAGTTTTACTTTGATCTAGAGTCCCTTCACAATTAAAAGGCTTTTCATTAATAAAAGCCTCCTGCGCTCAGTAAAATATACTTGACCACTATAGATTGAAAAGAACCCTTAAAGCTGGGCACCTGCAGAACATAACCCAACTTCTCACCTGCTGTGCTGTGTTCATGGCACCCTGCCTGGAGGTAAGCTCTGCGGGGATTGGTAGGCTCCACGCCTCCTCAATACTAGGAAGTAATTTAGTTTTATTCTGTAGACTACCTTGTGGAAGGTTACACAACTGAGCCTAGGAAAAATTATGTAAAAAGCAAATTTAACACAAGCCTACTTGAGTAAGAGCAAGTCCACTAAATTTTCCTAAATGCTATAACTAACTGTTTTTTAAAAAAGAAAATAGATTCTTAATTTGGGGTTTCAGAAAGATACTAAGTATAAAGAGGGTAACCGAAAATATAAACCTTTGTGAGAATTAAAACAAAGCTGAGCTCTGTTTTTAGAGTTCTCATAGCTGTCTTCTCATGAAACTCCAAGCAAGAGTGAAAGACAGTGTTCGTGTTCTTTTCTCTAAAATGCTATGACAACTTAAAAATGTAGACAGCACATAGAAAAAATTATGTAAATTAATATGCATCAAAAGAGTATATGTGCAAAAGAGCATTTTTTAAAATACTGCATATCTTATTTAAAATGAAAAGTAAAATAATATTATAAGCTATGGTATGTTTACAAAATATGGAAACAAATTATAGACATCAACACAACTAGACAAACTTTCCAGCCACCCTCCTCCTGCCTTAGTGTCATGGGGAAACGTGCCTTTAAAAAAAAACTGCTACTAAAAATTTTACCTGTAAATACTTAATTCGTGCTGCAAGTGCAGAGGTATTACTACAACTTTTGCTTCTGGTTGCATTTAAGTAGCATTTAATGGCATCCTGAGGCTGGTTGCAGGATTCATAGAGTGTGCCTAGGTCCATCCAGGCTGCAGCATGGCCATGGTCCAATTGTACAGCACAAATATAGGCCTGTAAAGCATCCATAGGCTGATTTTGTTGCTGATATAGCACACTAGAAAGAGAAATTAAGAAAAAACAAGTCAACAAAAAAGAACTGCTTAGCTTCATAACATGATATAAACTGCAAAGCATATTATATGGGATGCACCTATCTTTGTGTATCAATTACAATGCCATTATCTTTATGCAATGTCTTACCCTATTGAACACCATGTATCTGCACTTGCTTCTGATTTATCAATAGACTGCCTGTAAGATATAAAGGCATCCTGAACTTTCCCAATACTTGAATAGCACCTGAGAGGAAAGGGGGGAAAAGTAAAAAAATTTCCATTATTACAGATTAATTTGCTGAAAGGATGGACTATATGTCAAAGCAAATGAAAAACCTAATAAGCTAAAATATTTATGTCATTATGTATACGATAATTATAATGCATACTATAATTAACCCTTCAATAAACGATATTATAGTCTATCATAGATGCTAAAGCAGGGGTGGGCAAACTTTTTGACTCGAGGGCCACAATGGGTTCTTAAACTGGACCAGAGGGCCGGAACAAAAGCATGGATGGAGTGTTTGTGTGAACTAATATAAATTCAAAGTAAACATCATTACATAAAAGGGTACGGTCTTTTTTTTTTTTTTAGTTTTATTCATTTCAAATGGGCCGGATCCGGCCGGCAGGCCATAGTTTGCCCACGGCTGTGCTAAAGCATGCTGCAGTAATGAACAGTATTGAAAAAATTAAAGGCCTTATCACTTCAATATTTACAATACTGAGAGTTGAAAACACACACACACACCCCACTCTACTTATATAACTTTATCTCCAGTTTTCTATTCAGTAAGAACATAGAGTTAAAAAACAAGAAAAACATTCTCTGTTGGTAAGAATTGCTGATTCAGATTGCAATTCCACTTTCCTAAATAATAATGAGGGCAATAATTCTTTAGTTCATAAAAAATACAAACATAGTATCAAGCTATCAAAAACAGTAAGAGTAGCAAAGTATGATTAAAGTTTCAAAGACCTGTCATTTTTAATTTTATTTTTATTGATTTCAGAGAGGAAGGGAGAGGGAAAGATAGAAACATCAATGATGAGAGAGAATCATTGATCAGCTGCCTCCTGCACATCCCCCACTGGGGATTGAGCCCACAAACCAGGCATGTGCACTGACTTGGAATCAAACCCGGGACCCTTCAGTCCACAGGCCGACACTCTATCCACTAAGCCAAACCCAGCTAAGGCAAGACCTGTCATTTTTAATGCATATATACTTGATGGATACACAGAACAGCAGCTGACATCCTATCTAATAAAAGAGTAATATGCAAATTGACCGTCACTCAACACACAAGATGGCCACCACAAGATGGCCTGCAGGGGAGGGCAGTTGGGGGGGGGGCAGGCCTGCAGGGGAGGGCAGTTAGGGGCAATTGGGCCGGCAGTGGAGCAGTTAGGCGTCGATCAGGCTGGCAGGAGAGTGGTTAGGAGGTGATCAGGCTGGCAGGCAGAAGCAGTTAGGGGCAATCAGGCAGGCAGGCAGGCAGGCAGGCAGGCAGGCAGGTGAGCGGTTGGGAGCCAGCAGTCCTGGATTGTGAGAGGGATGTCCCACCGGGATCGGGCCTAAACGGGCAGTCGGACATCCCTCGAGGGGTCCCAGATTGGAGAGGGTGCAGGCTGGGCTGAAGGACACACACCCCCCTGCCCCTGCATGAATTTCATGCACCGGGCCTCTAGTTATAAATAAAGAAGTTATCTTCGTAGTGTTTAGCACTAAGAAAAAACACAAGAATAAACCCAGTCATTGTCTTCAAGGAGCTTGTAATTTAGTTGAGAGTTAAAGACACAGTATAAATGCCACAATGCCATATTAAATAGCTAGCACAGTTAATAACCAGTTTGAGAAATTTAGGGTAGAAGATACCACAGTATACACTAAAGGATTTGGAAAGGCAAGAAAAGAAAAGGTCAGAGCAAGGGATCTGAACATGTGTACATGCATTATTGTTTAGATCAGTGATTTCCAATTACCAGCCAGTATATGGCAATTTAATAAGCAAACAAAATGGAAAAACAACATATACATGTATATATGTTTTCCATTAAATTGACTCATATTTGTACTATAATTGACCCACTCTGAAATACTATTGGCTGAATAGCAAATTTTTTTAAAATGTGTTTACTTGCCCAAATATGTTTTTTAATTGAAATTTTTTTGGTGACATCGATATATATAAAAGGCTAAGTGTCCATCCGACTGGTAGCTATTACTTGCACTGACCACCAGGGGGCAGAAGCTCAACGCAGGAGCTGCCATGACGTGCACTGGCAGTTTAATAAGAAACAGCACCATGGACCTGGCGCCAACAAACCAACACTTGGCTTTCCCCAAGTGGGACACAGGCCCCGCCAAAATTGCAGCCAATGCTGCCAAGACCCCATGGTGCAAAATGCAGCCCACAGCCCAGCCCAGTCCGGAAACAGTGGCTGTAGGTGCTGGGTAATGACATCACATAGCAACGCCCAGCTTCCTCTCCCTAGCAACTAGCCTCCTTGGAGTTTCTTCAGCCCAGGAACCCAACTTGCTTTATATAGCAAGGTGCAAACATTTTACAGTTTAACCAGATGTTTGTGAAGCATTTTCCCGTGCCTCATCTCATTTGATCCTCACAGAAATCCTGGAGTAGACAGATAGGAGACTTGGTAGAATTCTATTTTCTTTTCATTAGCAAGACACAAAGAGTGATATTAAAGTATTTCTTCTAATTAATTTCCTTTCATATGTGTATGAATCCGTGCACCGGGCCACTATTACATTAATAAAATTATACAGGTTTTAGGTGTACAATTCTATAATACATCATTGGCTTATTGTATTGTGTGTTCATCACCCTAAGTTCAGTCTCCCTCTATCACATTTTAATCCTCATATTCTTCGAAATTTTACTGAATAGAATCCAAAAGTGTGAGAACCACTGATTCAGGCAGAGAAGATAAGAGACGGTATTTAAAAATTTAGTTTGAATAGTACAAAGACTTTGTAACACATTGAGTAGATATTCATGGAGGGTGGTAGTAGGTTATAACTTCATTTTGTTTTTTTGTGTTTTTTTTTCCCTTTTTTAAGCATATTTTTATTGATTTCAGAGTGGAAGGGAGAGAGGAAGAAATAGAAACATCATTGATGAGAGGGAGTCATTGATTGGCTGCCTTCCTCACACCCCTTACTGGAGATCGAGCTTGCAACTCCAGTATGTGCCCTGACTGGGACTGAACTGTGACCTCCTGGGTCGTATGTCGATGCTGAACCACTGAGCCACGTCGGCCGGGCTCTAACTTCGTTTTTAAGCCTGATTAAACGGAGGAGGGAAAGCTAAGTATCATTGGCAAAAATATAAGGAGAAGCAGGTTTGGAGAAGAATATGATGAATGAGATTTGAAGTATGCTGATTTTGATATGAGGTGAGGACATTAAAATATGTTAAGTATAGGAGATGTGGTCCTAGAGTTTAATACCTTGGAGTGGAAGAGAGGGTAGAAGAACACAGAACACCTATTAAGGGAGAGGTAAAAATAAGCCTAAGGAATCACTAATATTGTGGACTGGGCAATATAAGAAATGTCAATGAGTGAGACAAGGAAGTATCAGACAGTTTCTGCAACCTGTTTTATAAGAGGAGGATTACAGTAGAAGAGGTCCTTAATGCAAAACAGGGAGAGATACACTAAGAAAGGGAATGTTTAACAGATAGTAGAAAAACATGCTCTGTTTGTTGTTGTTAAATCAAAGCCAAATCTCAGGTTTATAGATAAATTTGTCTAACCATTGGGAGGAATAAGCAGTAATTCCCAAAACCAATGTTTTCACATTCTATTCCCACAAAGTGAAAGTAGAAAACCAATGTGCCCAAACAGATGTTGCAGTCCAATTGCCAGTTTTATTAGTTTTCTCTGAAACTTAACTAGGTTCCCCTGAGACAGGTTTGTGTAATTAAAAAAGCACTTGGTGAACCCAGGACCTAGTCTAAGCTCTGATTAGTTAGTTACCTTGTGTAACTGTGACTTTGGAAAAAAATTTTATTCCTCTGAACTCACTTTCTACTTCTACACCTGTAAACTAATATGGTCCCTCCCAGCTCTAACACTCTATAGATAACATAGTCAATGACTGGGACTAGTATAACAGCATTACCACATTATACTTTCATTATGATATACACATGCCAAATGACGAACAAATTCAATCTTCAACACTGACTTGAATGCAGAAGTAATAAAAAGCCTCAGAAATATTAGGGTCATCAAATCCCAAACTTGCTTACTTATATTTGAGGTCTTCCTTCAGAGCTTTAATAACTTCTAAAATATAATTTATTTGGGTAAAAAAGGTGAAGGGATTGAGAACTACAAATTGGTAGTCACAAAATAATCCTAAGGATATATAGTATAGGGAATATAGTTGATAATATTTTAATAACTATGTACAGTACCAGGTGGGTACTCAAAATATCAGTGTATCACTTTGTAAAGTATATGATTATCAAACCACTAAGCTGCACATCTAAAACTAACATAAAATAAAATATAATTTATAAAAATTTATCACAATAAAACACATTCTAAGCAATACATTAACCTGTATGATTTTATTAACCAATGTTACCCCAATAAATTCAATTAAAAAATAAAACAAAATAGAATGATTTCAAAAGAAATCATAAAACTGAAACCTTCAGAGTGGGAAGGTACCTAATAGATAATCTAACTCTGGGCTTATCAACCTCAGCATTGACATTTGGGGCCAGTTAATCTTTTATTGTACAGGGCTGTCTCACTAGATGCCAGTAGCATTTCCCATAGAGGTGATGACCAAAACGTCTCCAGACATAATGAAAAAATAGCCCCTACTGATAACCACTGACCTAATATAATCTGATTTAAAAGGTTAAATGGAAGTTAAAGCCTCATGGGGTTAACTATACCATCCATGATTCCACAAATATTAGCCTAGCCAAGACTTGAATTCATGACTCTCAGCTCCTAGTACACTGCTCTTCCCACCATACCCTAAAAGCTAAAACCAATTAAGAACCAAATACAATCTAATAATGATCCAAAATATAATCTATCAGATAAACATACATAAGGTATATTTCAGAGAATCACTACACACAATTTATGTACAGAGAAAAGTTTACAGGCTCTCAGAAAACTGTTTTCATGACATGACGCTTCTCCTTTCCAACAAATCCAATAATGTATCTACTTTCTCACTGCAAGATTTCAAGTAGAATTGTGATGAGATCTATTAATCAAACATGTCCATTCTAAGGTATACATCATTAATCAAAATTATAAATAGCAAGGTTCTATTGCCTACTGGTAGTCAACAGGCAGAATGAGAAATTCTCTGTTCTGTTAAATTGACACATAGAGAAAACCACCATATTCAGAAGCTTTATTTTTTAACTTCCAGAAATCTTAGTTTATATTTGCAACCTGATTACT
Organism: Myotis daubentonii; assembly: GCF_963259705.1. Lineage (NCBI taxonomy): Eukaryota > Metazoa > Chordata > Mammalia > Chiroptera > Vespertilionidae > Myotis > Myotis daubentonii. The sequence continues at coordinate 3,174,075 of NC_081861.1, read as the reverse complement.
GTATTTTCCCTTTTAAATATAACAAACAGTTTGGATCATAATTCAAATCTCTCAGCTGAAATAAACAAAAACAAAACTTAAGTGTCTGATAAGTCTCACCTTCCGAGGAAATACCAGGACTGGCCAGAATTAGGATCTGCTTCCAAGGACTTTTGGAGATACTGAATAGCACAGTTTTCCTTGGCAGCTTTATCTCCCAGGAGATCTATAGTGTGATGCATCCAACCTATAGTAAATGAATTAAAATATTTACCTGAATGAGTTAACTGTTCTTCTATTGTTAAGAATACCATACAGAAAGCAAATGAAAATATTCTTTTCAGTTAATCAATTCATTTAGTTTGGGATACACACTCCAAAAATTCTGAACTACCAATTCTGGCCACATGAAAGCCTATTTCTCTCAGGAAGGTACAGTCAAAGCTATGAAGAACATTTACTCCAGAGAAATTTAAACAATTTTAAGCACTGACTTGACACTTACAAACTATAGCTCCTAATTTTGGTATCTGAAAAAATTCCAAATTATAAACCAAAAAATACAAAGATGTTAAATTTAACTCACTATTACACATAAAAATTTATGTTCATTGAATCTCCAAAACAGTGTATTAACCCAACATTTATTTCCAAGAAATAAATATATGGCTATACAATCAATGACAGTCCAGAGTAAAACACACACACACGCTACATTATTGGTGTCGGCCAAATAAATACACAACTTACATAAAGTAAAAACTATAAAGTATTTGACAATTTAAAATAACCCAAGGTGCCCTAGCCAGTTTGGCTCAGTAGCTAGAGCGCTGGCCAGTGGACTGAAGGGTCCCGGGCTCAGTTCTGATCAAAGGGCACGTACCTTGGTTGCAGGCTGGATCCCTGGCCTTGGGTGGGGCTTGTGTGGGAGGCAACCAATCGATGTGTCTCTTTCACATCATTATTTCTCTCTCAGTCTCCCTCCTCCCTTCCACTCTCTCTAGAAATCAATGGAAAAATATCCTCAGGTGAGGATTAACAAAACAAATAAAATAACTCAAAACCGTAAGTATATCCAAGTGGTGCAAATAAGAATGGTATAAATGGGTACCACAAACATTTAATAAACAAATTTAGGTAGTGCATAACCTCACTTATATGTGAAATCTAATGAACAAAATAAACTGATGAACAGAATAGGTCCAGAGGCATGGATGCATGAAACAGAATAACAGATCTCGGGGCGGGGGATTAACCAAAGAACATATACATATATATATATAGCCCATGGACAAAGACAATAGTGCAGGGAAGGCCTGGAGTGGGGCAGGGGCTGGGTGGAGGAGGGCAAAGGGGGAGAAAATGGGGGACACCTGTAATATTGTCAACAATAAAAATACATACATTAAAAACATGTTGTATAACTTAAAAAGTATAATTTTTATTATTTATAAATAAATAAAAGACTGCATCATAGAGTAGTATACTCTAAACCATGAAAGACACACAGAAATAATTCGGTTTAATTTGTTGGGGAATTCTATTTCAGTTGTGGATCAATCCAAGTGCATAATACCAACTCTGTTCTTTGTGTGTAGACTACAGTATGTATAACAAATAAGGACACTTATTTTCTGACATTTATTATAGTTGCTGTGCTGCAAAAGATATTTTAAGAAGATTGAGTCACTGTGTTTTATGGAAATATAAGCCAATCACATGATTAGTCATTCGTTCCTCCCTTATCTCTCCTGCAACTATTAAGAACAGGACTTAGAATAATAGGCTCTAAAAGGAGCTGCTTAAGCAGCAGGAACAAGTAAGTAGAAAGGATTAATGTTTAGGCATAAATTAGACTCAATTAAGGGAAATATTTTTCCTTTTAAAACCTTGAAAAGTTTACTTATAAGCCAGTGCCAAAGAGGATAGGTCAGTGGTCGGCAAACTCATTAGTCAACAGAGCCAAATATCAACAGTACAATGACTGAAATTTCTTTTGAGAGCCAAATTTTTTAAACTTAAACTATATAGGTAGGTACACTGGTATTAACTTAATTAGGGTCCTCCTAAGCTGGCCTTTGCTAAAAACGTCCTCAATCTGAGGGGTCGACCTCAGCGAACGTACCCCCACTTCTTCTAACGTCACTTCTTCAAAATAGACTCGCCCAGGCCGAAAACCGACTTCTGTGCATGGGCCACGAAGTTTCAATCGCACTGTACGTGCGCGCCCGCATGTGGTATTTTGTGGAAGAGCCACACTCAAGGGGCCAGAGAGCCGCATGTGGCTCGCGAGCTGCGGTTTGCCGACCACTGGGATAGGTGATTCAGATATAACTAAAACCAAAATTGTTTCAATGCATTTCTTAAATTAAAAAGGTGTATGCATTTATGCTATTGATGCCTTCTTTACAACAGCTAAAATACATAAAAACTTAATTATAAATAGTGTAGATAAAAAAACAGTTCATATTAAAATTTCAGCTGAATGAGTAAACTGTCTATTCGAAAGGCATCACTTTGTACTTAAGAACACAAAACCCTTTTTTATTGTACCAATAAACTTGTTTATGTTTAAAGATAAAAATTCACACTACTCAAATACTACATATAAATCATTAAAAACAAATATTTAAATACTTCTACAATTTTTAAGACTATGAATAACTTAAGTAAAATTCTAACTAGAGATTAAATGAAAAACAAAACTTTTATATGAAGGCAATGTATTTATTTTGTATAATAATCATACAATATAAGTGATAAAATTGAACAAATTTAAAATTACATGTCACATTATGAAGACATTCATATTACTATCTTGAATATAAATTAAGAATAAATTATTTGTCCAGACCAAAAACAAGCAAACAAAAGCTTAAAAATTAAAACAACCCAAATACCAAATACAGACAAAAAACATAATGACCAAGCAACAAAATTAAATGCTGGAGAACTCCATCACCACCTTCTTGGTAACAGTGACACATTACATCCAAATGGATACATTCCTTTATCTTTGACATTAGAATATACTGCATGTGTACAAAAACTATATGTAGTGTTAGATATTCCACAATTTTTAGATAAAAAGTTTTCGTTAATATTACCGACAGAACTACGAAAGCAAGCTCACCAAAACAGTGACTGTAAGCAAATCATTTAATTTCAATGAATGCGAAGCACATCTGAGATAAAGAAAGTGTTCAATGCCCCTCGCCCATGGATTAAGTACTAGAGAGTAAGTTTGAAAATTTAAAAGGAATAGCTGCACTAATGAATTGTAATGAGATGGACTGTGAAACGGACTATGCTTGGCAAAGAGTGAAAATATGTTGGATGCAGCCCAGCTGGTGTGGCTCAGTGGTTGAGCATCAACCCATGAACTAGGTCACGGTTCAATTCCCAGTCAGGGCATATGCCTGGGCTATGGGCTTGATCTTCAGTGTGGGGCATGCAGGAGGCAGCCAATCAATGATTCTCTCTCATCACTGATGTTTCTATCTCTCCCTCTCCCTCCCCCTCTGAATATCAATAAGTAAATATTTTAGGAAGGAAGGAAGGAGGGAGGGAGGGAGGGAGGGAGGGAAATATGCTGGGTTCAAATTAATTCTATCAACTCTGAGCAAAGGATGGGAAAGAAATAAAATACATGAGTCACATATTTACCATCCCTGACATGTAAAAAACATAAAGAGAAGTACTTATAATATACTAAATGTATACTAATACATACCTAACTGTTGCAAGACAGTTGCTTTTACTTGTGCAGAAAGGTTTTCTGTCTGCAAAAGTTGTTCATAAGCTTCCTTTGCAGAATGATACTTCCTCTAAAGGCAGAAAAAATGATTTAAAGAAAAATAAGTATCTTTCAAGAACCAGGTCATATATTAAGATTTACACAATACTGGTATTTTATACATATTTTTAAACCAACTGAAAGAAAAAGAACTAATTCCATTACTAAATGTTACTTCAACACTAGACAATTGTGGTTCATGCTTCAGAGAACCTAAAACAAGTAAAACATTTAATAAAGTAGCACTAATATATGACCGTTTAAGAATTTCCCAAATCTCAATACTTCAACCTATTTAATAACATACATGATTTCAACTTTGTTTGCCTAGAAATACCAAGTTCCCAAGCAACTTAATATGAATAATAGAACACATGACAAAATGCTTTGCACATGACAAAATGCTTTACAAATTCTAAGGGTAAAAGCAGTTAAAAACTAAGTTTAAAAGATAGTCACCAGCATATATATATATATTTTAAAAAACCTATAAAAATGTATAATACATATGATATTAAAGACACCAAATTTCCCATAGTTACAGTTTGTAATATTTAAGGTTCCATAGGCAAATTTCTAAATGAAACCATTTACCCACAGTTTTCTCCCCAAAGTACTGGTATGACTAAAACCCATCACTGCTAGTCATAAAGCTTAAGGTAACTCCTCAAAAAAGGGGAAATGAAAAGCCAATAAAGAAAACCTCATAAATATTACCTTTAAAACATACTTGACAAAAAAAATATTGGAATGAAGTGGCATTTTCATACTACTAATAGTACACAACTGCTTGAGCAAACAAATCTTTCTCCAGAAAAGTATGATCAAATAGAAAACTAGCTGTGTGAGCCTCAGGCAAATCACTTAAACTATAGTTCAACATCCAAAGAACAGAGGTAATGCCTGATCTTTCTATCTAGAGTTGTTCTAACGATCAAATGAGATAAGTAAAAAGCTACAGAAACAAATAAGGAACTATATAAATACAGTATGTCAACATGCAGAAGATTTGAAAGAACTGTCTATTATTACAGCTAAATTAGTTCCCCCTAAACATTAATCTGGTCTGAAAGAGTTAAATAGACAGTTAATGAAGGACAAAGACCAAATTATTCAACCAACTTCCTTCCACTGATAAATATTTACTGAACACCTAGTACATAACAGGAACTGCTGGGACTATAGTGTAGTGAAGAATACAGAGAGAAAAGCGAGTAAAACATGCTGTATTATGTACAATAACAGTATGGTATCTCCCAGAGGAAGAAAGTTAATATTATTTGTTTATTTTTAATCCTTGCCCAAAGATATGTTTTTATTTATTTTTAGAGAGTGAGGAAGGGAGAGAGAGAGAAACATCAATCGGTTTCCTCCCCTACGTACCCTAACCGGGAGATCAAACCCACAACTTAGGTATGTGCCCTGACTGAGAATCAAACCCACAACCGTTTTGGTTTATGGGATGACCTTCCAATCAATTGAGCCACCCGGCCAGGACAAAACACATGTTAAGTTTAGAGTACTAGCAGGGTGGGCAACAAATGCAGAGACAAGCAAATATGACTTCACAGAGAACTTCCTAAACTATGTTAAAGACTATATAGACTGTATCTTGGGACAATGGAGTACCACTGAAATGAATTCAAACAATATGATCAGATTTATATTTTAGGAAGACTACTTTTTGGAATTAACTTAATAAATGATAAAACATACCTTCAAAAACTAAGAAAAAAATACTTGAAAAACTGGTAGAATATTGAGAAACATGAAATTGGATTTCTATCTTATACCACATACAAAAAACTGGTAACTGCATTAAGGACCTAAATATGAAAGGTAAAAGAATAAAACTAAGAGATGAAAATGTCAGAGAATATTTCCTTGAAATGAGAAAGAACTTATTTGACATGACCAAAACAGCACAAATCACAAGGAAGACTAAAGTTCTACTTGAAACACATAAGCAGAAAAATAGTCAATGGACATAAAAACACATGAAAGCTGAAAAAGATGTGAAGAAGTGTATCTCTAGAAAACAGAAAATGCAAGTTTAAACAAGAGACTACCTTCTACCCATCAGACTGACAAACATAAGAAAGTTGGGTTAATTTCAAGTACTGTGGGAATGTCAGTAAAAACAGAACAAAAAACTCCCTCTAATGACCTCCAGGAAGAGGACTTACTCATGAAATTATGTCTGAAAATATGCTATAGTCAATCTCACTCTTGGGATACATATGCCAAAGAAACCTTCCCATAAATAATGTCCTAAATGGCACTGTTTATAGTATCAGGGAGTTGGACAACCTGAAAATGAACATTCTGCCCTGTAGAGTTTCCTCAGTGGTTAGAGCACCTGCCCTCAGACCCTGTAGGAGGCAACCAAATGATTTGTCTCTCTCACATCGATGTTTCTCTCTCTGTCTCTCCCTCTCCCTCCCACTCTCTCTAAAAACCAATGAAAAAAATATTCTTAGGTGAGAATAAAAATAAAAAAGGAAAAAAGAAAATGAACATCCTTATTATAAACACCAAGTAGAGATTTTTCAAATGAAAGAATCAATTGGGGGGGGAGGGGTGTTGCTCCCATATTACCTTCACAAAATTAACACCAACAGACAACTTCTCATCAGAAACAATGAAAGCCAAAAGACAATGAAATGTAAATTTCAAAGTTGTTAAATAAAACCGAATTCTACTTCTAGCAAAAACACTCATTAAAAAGAAATGTGAAACCTACCTGGTTTGGCTCAGTGGATAGAGCATCGCCTGTGGACTGAAGGATCCCAGTTGGATTCCGGTCAAGGGCCAGTAGGGGGCATGCAGGAGGCAGCCAATCAATGATCTCTCTCATCATTGATGTTCCTATCTTTCCCTCTCCCTTCCTCTCTAAAATCAATAAAAATATATATATTTTTAAATATATTTTATTGATTTTTCACAGAGAGGAAGGAAGAGAGATAGAGAGAGTTAGAAACATCGATGAGAGAGAAACATCGATCAGCTGCCTCCTGCACATCCCCCACCGGGAATGTGCCCGCAACCCAGGTACATGCCCTTGACCGGAATCGAACCTGGGACCTTTCAGTCCGCAGGCCGACGCTCTATCCACTGAGCCAAACCGGTTTCGGCAATAAAAATATATTTTTTAAAAAGTTAAAAAAAATAAAGGTGAGAAACTTCTGCTTCAGCTAGTGACAGACCAGTGATCTCACTAAGAACTAAAAAAGCTGGAGGGGGGGGGTGTGCGGGGATCAGAATTCATCCTTTTAAGGACAGCAGAGCGCTCCTGAGGTAATGAGAACAGAAGGAACTAAGAACCCAGGGAGGGAACTTTGGAGAAGAAGCTGATTTCTATAGCTGCTTTCACCCTGGGGTGTTTGCTGATTCAGCAGAAATCATCAGCTGGCAGGAGGCTGGGATTAGCATTGGCAGGTAAAGACACCGATCCACAACATGTGTGTAATTTTCACAGGCATCTTTCTCGAGGAAAATAACATCCCTAGAGCAGTAGGGTGGGTGGGTGTGTTGGTGCAGATGGAGGTGTCCAGAAATCTGATGTTAATTTTTTAAAGCACCCCATGGTAGCTCTGAAACAAAACAGACCTTACACATCATGTACAAATATCCAGTATTTTTCTCCATGAAAAGATGTTATAAAATTTATGTTTTGGGTAGACTATGATCACCTAATACTTCTCATACCAACTTATACATGATTTCCCATACCACTGCCTAGAGTAAATGTCTGTATTATACTTTTTATTATACAACTAAGCACAATCTGCCATACATAAAAACAATGCTCTAAAATTAAACTGAAAAAGTATTTTAAATATAGCACCATAAAAGCAGTGATAATGACATCAAAAGGTGACTCTAGTATGCCTTTCAAATGGTGACACATAGAAGAAATATTTCAATCTTAAGAAACTAAAAACAATGCATTATAACAACCATCTATAAACATTTTGATAAGAAAACTAGGCATTTCATATCAAGAATAAGAGAAATCTTCTTATATATAGTCATTTAAGCCTAGAGGTAAATCATATTAAATGAAATTAGTTTGTACAGAGCAAGTACTCTGTGTAATAACTGTTTCACTAAACAAAATCTTGATCATGTTTAATAATTTTAAAATGTATGTAAGTGGTAATACCCAGAATTCCATTAAAATTATATGGGTAACCACTTTTGTTTTAAGTAAGATAAGTTAAAACACTTACCTGAGTTTCATACAAGTGGGCAATGTGAAATTGAACTGCAAAGATAATGGAAAATAGAAATAAATACACAAGTGCTTGGGATAAATTAAGTAAGAATATAAAATGTAAAAAGTAAGCACGGTCTACACTATATAGACTTAATAATAGAGCATAACTTTTATTTTTAATAAAACAGAATATAAAAACAAATACATACAACCATAACAAACCACATGTATTCACTGTTGGTCATTTATCAAATTTTGTCAATGTAATTACTAAAATACTGAAATCTACAGCAAGTGAGTATTACTTCTTTTTTTAATTTTTTTTCAATTACAGTTTATATTCAGTATAATTTTGTATTAGTTTCAGTGAGTATACTTCTTACAAAGTTCAAAATGGCCACATTAAACAAATAAAGAAAACTTTTTATAATCGTATACATTTCAAAAAATGGTATTTAAAAACTGAGTTGTAGGTGAAAAATATAGTCACTATTCGTAAAAAACATATTAAAACAGAAAAAAGCCTGTTGTATTTTTCTTATACCATATTTCATATCAGCAACACTTATAAAGAAGTCATAGACCTAGGCTCACACTGGTAATAACACAGAGAATGAAAGTAGTTGTTGCATTTCTCTATCGGTTCTTCAGAATTTTTTTTAAAGTCAAACCACTTGGAAGGCAAGAGTCACAAGATTAACAAGTATGTCTTGAAAAAATCAAATAAAAGTATATGTCATCTTTTATTTTCAGCTCTTCCTGATAGTGCATCACCAGAGTATGGACGATCCAATGAAAGCAACAATGAATCAGGAATCAAAACTGGATTCTAGCTACTTTTATACTCATTTTCATTATTTAAAGACAGTGGTCTATCTATCTGAATTTCATAGCTGGACTTCAAGGAGTCTGCGAGCCTTTCAAAATTATATGCAGAATATGTATGTGGATCTTTACAAACAAGGTCCACAGCTATCATCAATTTCTTACTGGAGAGTGCACCATGAACTAACTGATTCCTGTAACTTTAAGATTCACCCGGAAGGCTTGTGAAAAAGAGATTCCCAAGATTATAATTCAATGAGCCTGGGCAAGGCCTGGAAAGATGCCTCTTTATTCAGTTCTGCAAGGGCTCCTGATCCCTATTCCCTTGACCACCTATGACTTGAAAACAGCTAATCTAAAAAACCATGAAGATCAAAACAAACAAAATAGATCATGAACTTTGAAAATAATACCACTTTGGGGCCAAAAGTAAAGAACTGCACAACTCCATAAACAATAATTAAATAATACTATCACATGTTAACTAATCAGAGATGAGGCAAAATAAAAGATGAAAATCAGTTTTGTGAAAAGCATACAAAAATAATAAAGAAACGTTCACATATGTAAATATCTTATTCCCCACTCCCCTTTTCCAATACAGCTCTCCTTGAGTTCCAGTCCACATCTCACCTGACTGCATCATTGGAGGGAGACTGGGTTACAGGTTAAGGGAATGTGGAAGAAATGAAAAATCTATGCCCACTTCCCCCAATCTTCTTACTCCTCTAATAGAGGTAACAAGGAAGAAAAGATCAGCAGCCAGCTGGCACACATACTACCATCCCAAACTTCCACCAGGCTCACTCCTAGGCCTTATGTCAAGGGCTTCCCTCTCTATCCCATGAGTTACTAAATCCAGTGTTATTTTTTGTAGTGTGAAAACCACCATGTATTTAAATTCTTAAAAGCCTTCTTCAAAGTAGAGCATAAGCATAGACCTAAAAAAAAACTCCACTTGGCAAGTCTCAATAGCAATAGAAATTTTGAACAAATATTGCCATAAAAGTTTCTGAAATTAAATTTTATTCAGAGATTAATACATTAGTTTTAGAATTAACAACATTTTTAAAATCTCAAAGAAACAATTTTATCCCAAGGGGCAATCATATAATGAAAAGTCTCACATCATTACAATTCTACTTTTCAAAACACTAACTGTAGTTAACCTCTCAAATAGCTCTAGAAACAAGTGTATCTACTTATTTTTTAATTGCATAAATGAATTGTGCCATAAAATACAAATCTCTCATATAGACTTTTTAAAAAGCTCACTTTCCTATTATCTTCTGGTCTTTCAGTATCATGAGGTAACATGAAGAGTTCAAGGTATGTGGCATATACAATAGGTAAAGACATTAAAAATGCAGAGAAGTAAGTTTTACAAAGAGGCTGGTGTTGAAACAGTAATAACGTCTGGCTCAAGGTAGATAGCCTACATTGCTCTGTGAGACATCAGCCACTAATGCAGTTATCAAGTAATCATGAAGACTGTCTAAAATAATCTACCTAAATCAACTGAACTATAATGTCTCTAAATAAAGCACATGCCCTTCCATTAGAATGACCAACCTTTTAGCACTCAAAGCCCTGAATCCAAGGAAACTCCCTGAGCAAAAGAGGATGTTGGTCCCCTCCCACCTACTCCCCTTTTCAATAACCAACAGACAAAGAGGCACAGTAAACTCAAAGATGTATTCATGATGGTTCGAACTGTCCTCTGCAAATTTGACAGGAAAGTTTTCTGTCCTGTGATATTCACTCTACATAGGTGTCCTCCACTCAGGAACAATGATCTATAAGTGAGATTTTACCTCAACAGAGAAATGAGGATTTACCAAAATATTTAGTTTCACATTTATGAGAAAGGCCTCAAAAGTTATTTAAACTGACATATAGTTATGAAACTTGGCTTTAACACGTTAAGTGCCCAGCCTGTTTTGTCTTCCGGACGGAAAGTATAGTGTCAGTCACAGATGACTGACATGGGGTTTAATGTGTTAAGACACTATATATAAAAAATTAAATGAAAGTTAGCTGTTTTCTTATTTCCATAAATTAGATGATCTATATAACCTGGGTATATATTTATGGAAAAAGTATAAATTAACACCTTATAAATTAATATACCTATGAGTTCAAATTCTTTTTCTATTCTAACCCCATCTTAGAAACTAAAATATTCCTGTGACTGTTACCTGCCCGTAATTTATTCTGCAAATACACTGATCAGTACAAAATCCTGAGTTTCATTTAAAGAAATGAGAAATGTTTTCTCAAAAAATTGCCTCTTAGAGAAGTATGAGATAATTGGTCTGGTTTAGACTTACTCCTTCTTAAGCATTTTTAACACTGATACTATTTTTTACTTAACACCTTTCTATATAGTTAAAAAAACAGTCACTTATAGCAAAATACAGACTGAACTTTCCAAAATCTAGAGCCCTTTAATTGATCTTAAATTTTCATTAAGAATGATTGATTTTTTACATATTATAATTAAAATTTTATATTTCAAGTAAGAAAGTTTTAAAGAAAGCCAGCTTGGACCCAAATGAATATTCTTAAAACTTTTATTGGCTACTTTACAGTACACTCAATAAACATGACAATATATACTTATTGATAAACACTTCATAATCAACCCAATCTGCTATTGGAAGGAAACCTACACAGAAGCAGAAAATAACTGAAGAAAACCACTATATCAGAACATGCTTCACACATATATTCTTTTTGAATTAATTGAAAAATGTCACCTCCAACTTTATATATGACGTGCAAAAATATAATAAAAAGTCCAAGTATAGCTTCACAATTACCAGTAATTTGGGAATCACTGAGCTACCACATGTGAATCATTGTATACTCATTTTTCTTAAAAAAACTAGCAAACCCTGTTATTAATCCCCCATATTACCTATAATATAATTAATACATAAATAACCAATCTTGCTTATTGGTGCAGGTAATTTTCATTCAACCCCTCAGTTTACTGGTATATCTATTTTAGACACAGGCTGCTCACAATAACTGGTCTGACATGTTCCATCTGTACAAGTAGCCATGGCAACCAATACAGTTAGCCTCAACAATTCTAGAAGAAAAAAAATCGCACAGGATTTATCACTACCATCACTATTATTACTACCACTACTATTTGCCATGAAATGATTTGAATATATGTAGAAAACTATGACAATTAATACTTACTTTCAGCATTCGACAAAGTGCAGGGATTACAGTCAACCAAAGCTAACTGCAAATGCTGTAAGAAGAGAGTAAGAAAATTAATGCACTAAACTCAGTCATATAAATATGTCTTAAAATAATTTTCAGGTATGTAAGGTCTAACATAATAACAGAACTATACTATGCAAATAAACCACACTAGACAACCAACTAGAATTACTCTGAACATTTACTGATGGCAACAGACAGGTTGTGGAGAATGGAAAACCTGTGAAAGAATTAACTTTATCAAATTACCCTATGCATATTTTTGTTTATATGAAAAAAGCTTTGGAATTTTTAGTCTTAAAATAAATAAAAAGTATCCTCTATAATAATAAAACCATAATATGCTAATTAGACTGGATGGCTGGATGACCTTCTGGACAAAGCCGGAGTTGCAAGGGCCGAGGCAAGCTGCCGCAGCTGTGAGGGCCAGGCCCCTTGCACAAATTTCATGCATCGGGCCTCTAGTATATAACAAAATGGTAATATGCAAATTGACCCTAATGGTGGAACAACCAGGAACGACCGGTCACTATGACATGCACTGACCACTAGGGGCCAGATGCTCCCAGGCTGCCAGAGGGATGTCTGACTGCCAGCTTAGGCCCAATCCCCCCAGGGAGTGGGCCTAAGCCATCAGTCAGACATCCCCCGGGGGGTCCCAGACTGTGAGACGGTGCAGGCCAGGCTGAGGGACAACCCCCAACCCCAAGAGCACCAATTCTTGCACCAGGGCTCTAGTTAGTTATAAAATAGTTTAATCAGAACACATCACTATTTTTAAAATTGAAAATAAAGGTCAATGGCATTAATGTTAGAACATCACTGCTTATCTCAAAATAAGATGTGAACATTTAGAAACAAAAAAATTACTATGAGAATTATCATAAAGGGTGAAACTATCTGCCCTAACCGATTCTTCAATAATCACTATACTTAGTGCCTTTGAAATACTACAAAGAATGCACAGGCTATAAATAGCCTGTGTTCAAGTTCATTTATGACATATAATTACCCTTTTAGAATGTGCTATCATATGTGTAATAGTTATAACATCCACTTATAATGTCATATAAGTGTGCCCAAAAAAATACATGTTAAATTCAATGTATAACACTAAGTTTTAAGAACACAAATCATAATAAAAAACACTGGGTAACATCTAGTTTGTCAACATTAAGCCTAGTATATAAACTAAGAGAACACAAACAAGTACTAGAATTGGTATGAAATCTTTAAGATAAAAAAATTAAAAATCTTTTAACCTCTAAAAATATTTTCACAGATGTATATTCAAATTTTTAGCATTTAAAGAAATCAACAGCCAATATACAAATCACTTTTAAAAAATTGACCACAATAAGCTCATTCCTATCTACTGCTGGGCAAACTGAAATGCATAATGACAATTTCTAGATGTAAGTTCATCTTTATCAAGAGAAATAATCATCAGCAAGTTTTCAGTACTATTTTTCAACACAGAATCAACAAAATGGCACTTGGTCAACTAGATCCCTCAGTTAACAAAAATAAACAAATATCAGCTATGCAGTGTTACAAGGAAAGAAAGATTAGAAGGCATCACTTGGTATGAACATAGTAATCATATTAATTCACGAATGTCTGTTATGTGCATGCATAATTAGGCTAACCTATATTTACAGTACTCTTACTATTTAAGGGTTGTAATATTTTGAACGGGCAAACTACAAACAAAATGACTATGACCCTTAAATATTTAATTATGTAATCAATAAATATTTATCAAGACCTATAATGCCCTTAGAACAATGCAGAAACTAGGGATACAATGATGAACAAAACAAAAGTAAAAAATTATTTGCCATGGTTGACAGAATGAGGAAAAAAAAACATCCAACACCTGAACACCCTGAGAACTGCTTTTATTTTCCCTTGGCCTACTAAGCAGATTGTATGTCCTCAAACATCCCTTGAGTGCTACCATGGCAATATGAAACAGACTTTTAAAAAGTGAGTACTATGAAAGCAACGCATGCTTTATAGCCAACTGCTCTCCTCTAGATGAAAAGAGCAGCACAGCAGCCACACTTTTAGATTCTACTGCATTTCTAAATCTAATCTATCCTGCCAGCACAAATTAATATTTAGATAACACAGACCTCTCCTAACTGAGCCATCAAAGTACATAAACAGACCTGCAAAGAAACAGCCTTCAAGATGGCAGTATTTTAGTTTTATTATTAAACTGAAATCCCACAAAGAGCAGAGAGATGCATAATTCAAATTGCCCAGCCTACATTTCATCTATCAATGCTCAATGAAACCAGGCAGAAATGGTTCTTGGCCATGTTTTATATAATCCTTAATCAACCTTAAAAGCAGCAATGAAGTCACTGAAGAACTATCTGAAACCCACAATTATCATGAAACACTAAACATTTCCAAACAGCAACAATACAGAAAAATTACCGGGCAAGAGTACATATTCAAAAACATGCATGTGAGAATGAAAAAAATTAAAGAACTACAAAGTTGAAGAAACTAAGCAGCCACACAAAACCACATAAAGAAAAACACTGATACACCTTTCAGTAAACTAAAGGGAGATGAACTGGGGATGACATGACCTCACAGTTTCACTTCTGGTCTCTAAACCAGATGCAAAATAGATATACCTATTAACATATAAATCAGCAAAAATGACTACCAATTCTCAAGCCTAAAAATGTCATGGTAAAATATCCAGCACCCAACAGAAGCAGCTAGAAAGTACAAGATGGAGCAAAAGTAGAAATACAGTTGTGAGTGCGCGAAAGTTTATTCTTGTATTTATTAAGTATTATATTATTTCCCACAGAACGAACTGTAAACCTACTTTTGCCATACCTGTACATGCATCTCATACCGAAATATTGCAGTACTGAAACTGATTACTGCTGTGTGAAAGTTATCATGCAGTAGAGGCTTTTGCATTTCAGACTATATACAAACCTTAAGGCAGAGAGCATTCTACAGAAAATTAATTTCCAAGCCAAGAAGATTTACCTGAGACTTTTTTAAATGCTGCAGTTATTTTCTTTTTATAGAGCACTTCTGGTCCAATTTAACACAAGGTTCGATTCATTACAATTTCTGTTGACATCTTTATTACCAAAGTCACCTTTTGTTTTAAAAGCTTTTGACTTGCGCAATATTTCATAATAACTTTATAGTATTTTGTTTTATATAAACTGAGGAAGTTGATTTCTATCTGGAGGAAGGATATCTATATTCATGTAATTAACACATAAAACTAGAGTTTCAAGACTTCATTTTCCTTTAAATTATTTTACTTCTAGCTGTATAGTCTGTGATTATCTCATGAATCTTTTCAATTGTAGAACCCTTCAACTGTATTCCCAATCCTACAGACAAGCAATGAGATAGCTTTTTGTAACTGACAAAGTATGTATCAACATATAAATAATTAATTTGGAGCACTGTTTGGATTCCAGATCTAATCTTGGATGTTCTGATTCAGTGGGTTGAGGGTGACACCCTGTGAACCTCATAAAAGCTTCTAACAAATTATTCCAATGCCCAGTCAGGGTTAAATGCCACTATCTTACAGTTTTTAAGTCATGTGCTTGCCCCCAAAAACCTTACTTTAGACTACCTAGCAAGGTGTGTATAGGTGATAACACTGTCTCTACTCATTCAATTATGGCAGACACAGCCTTTTGGGAATAAAAGGTTGGCAACCAGCTTTTACTCTATAAGACAGGCACTCTGCTAAGGCTATGCATACATAACTAAACACAAGGCGCACTGAAACTGGTATTGTACCAGAAGTTTAACAGACAATTCCATAATGGAATCCAAAAGATACAGATGAGAGAAGAAAGAAGGAGGTACTTCTGGCTTAGGAAACAATTTGTTTTTATTCCACTCCAACGAAACAAGTTTTTGTGGACCATTTAAGTAAAAGAAGGGAAGGTGTGTCAGGTACTCTTTCAAGTCAAAGGCAAATTATTTTCCTTAATCACTGTTACAGATTACCACAGTTCTAAAATATTAAAGGTGGTAATCATACTGAAATATAAAATGCACCAAATCAACACATTAATCTTATATAATGTTATGTGTCAATTTTATGTTAATAAGAAATTTTTAAAAGACTAGAATTTTCAAAATACCAGCAGGATATGTTAAGCTATCATGAAAGAAATAGGACAGAAGCAGGTATCTATCCTATCTAATAAAAGAGAAACATGGTAATTAGCGTACAACCGCTACCCTTCCCATTGGCTAATCAGGGCGATATGCAAATTAACTGCCAGACAAGATGGCGGCCGGCAGCCAAGCAGCTTGAAACTAACATGAGGCTTGCTTGCTTCAGTGACGGAGGAAACCAACGTTCCCCGCCTGCCTTGCCGGCCTCTGAGCCTGCAGTTTGAAACATTTTAACAAATACAGAAGCTAAACAAAACCCCAGAAACCTGCTTTCAGCAAGCGGGGATCTCAGAACTGGAGTTATACATTGATTCGATTATAGACCCCAAACAAACCAGATACCTGCTTTCAGCAGCAGAGGCCTCAGAGCTGGAGCCAGAGCTAAAGCTGGCCCAGAATTAAAAAAAAAAAGAAAAAAAGTAGCAGTTGGGAGCTTGAGCCATCAGCCCCTCACCCAGACAGGCCAGGCACCCCAGTGACCTAATGACCATTGCGACCAATTGGTCGTAAGTGACCATTACGACCAATCAGGACACCCTTCAGGGCAAACCAGCCAGCCCCACCCATGCACCAGGCCTCTATTCTATATAGTAAAAGGGTAATATGCCTCCCAGCACCGGGATCAGCGGAGCCGAGAGGCCTCCCGGCACCGGGATCAGCGTGACAGGGGGCAGCGCCCAAACCCCCTGATCGCCCTGCGGCTCTGTATGTGACAGGGGGCGGGACCACAACCTCCCTATCTGCCCGGGTCTGTTCGTGACAGGGGAAGGCACCCCAACCTCCTGATCAGCCCTGCTCTGTGCCTGATATGGGGGAGCTCCCCAACCCCCTGATCGCCCTGCGGCTCTGTGTGTGACAGGGTGCTGCGCCCCAACCCCCCCCCCATGGGCCCTGCTCTGCATGTGACAGGGTAGAGCCATAACCTCCCCATCGGCCCTGCCCTGAGTGTGAGAGTGGCGGCGCCCCAACCCCCTGATCAGCCCTGCTCTGTGGGTGATAGAGGGCGGCGCCCCAACCCGCTGATCCACCCTGCTCTGTGTGTGACGGGGGGGTGCCCCAACTCCCCTATCGGCCCTACTCTGTGAGTGAGGGGGGAGCTCCTAAACCCCCTGATGGGCCCTGCTCTGTGCGTGACAGGGGGGAGCTCCTCAACCCCCTGATGGGCCTTGCTCTGTACGTGACAGGGGGGAGTTCCCCAACCCTCTGATCGACCCTGCTCTGTGCATGACAGGGTAAGGAGCCCCAACCCCCCTGATGGGCCCTGCTCTGTGCATGACAGGGGGCAGCGCCCCAACCCCCGGATTGGCCTTGCTCTGTGCGTGACAGGGGGTGGCGCCGCAACCTCCCCATCGACCCTGCCTTGAGTGTGACAGGGGGCGGTGCCCCAACCCCCCAATCGGCCCTACCCTGAGCGTGACTGAGGGTGGCATCGCAACCTCCCGATCCGCCCTGCTCTGTGCATGACAGGGGGCGGCGCCCCAACTCCCCAATCGGCCCTGCTCTGAGCCCGACCAGGAGCTGCACCTAGGGATTGGGCCTGCCCTCTGCCACCCAGGAGCAGGCCTAAGCCAGCAGGGCGTTATCTCCCGAGGGGTCCCAGACTGCGAGAGGGCACAGGCCAGGCTGAGGCACCCTCCCCCTTCCCCCCGAGTGCACAAATTTTTGTGCACCGGGCCTCTAGTCCTATCTAATAAAAGAGAAAAATGGTAATTGGCGTACGACGATACCCTTTTCATTGGCTAATCAGGGCTATATGCAAATTAACTGCCAACTAAGATTGGCAGTTAACTGCCAACATAGGCGCAATGTTGGGAGGCGAAAGGGGAAGGAGGGAAGAAGCTGCCTGCCGCTGACTGCAATCGGAAACCCAGGCGGCAGCCAAGAGCCAGAGAACCAAGCTGCCTTTGCTCGGAGAAGCCAGGCCTCCTTTGCCGGCTTCTGTGATAAGAGAACCTGGCAGCCTTTGCCGGCCCTGGGCCAGTAATGGGAGAAGCTGGGTGGGGCAGGGAAGAGGCGGATGTCTGCCTGGCTTCTCAGATCACTGATCACCAGTGATGGGAGAACACCCAGAGGCGGGGCCAGAGGCCAGGCTGCATAGCTGTCTGGGGACACCATCTGGACCCCAGGGGCGACGCAGCCAGGCCCCAGAAGGAGACCCAGGGCCCGGGGCTGAGTTGCAGCTGTGGTACGCAATCCAGTGCCTCGGCTGAGGAGACCCAGAAGGAGACCCAGGCGCCGGGGCTGTTTTTGCCGCTGGGGCACGCAATCCGGTGCCCAGGCTGAGGAGACCCAGGGCCCGGGGCTGCGTCGCAGCTGGGGCACGCCATCCGGTCCGGGGGCGATACAGCCAGGCCCCAGAAGGAGACCCAGGCACCAGGGCTGTATCGCTGCTGGGGCACGCGATCCAGTACCTGGGCTGAAGAGACCCAGAAGGAGACCCAGGGGCCTCGCAAGAGGAGAGTCTCCATGGTCAGATGGCGTGGTGTCGGGACAGGAATAAAGACCCGAGGTGACTCAGATGCCTGGCCACAGGGTTAGACCAGCCAGCAGGGCCTTTCAGTTGGGACTGGGGTGGGGGTGGGGCGAGGGAGGCAAGCCGGAAATAGAGAACTACAACTCCCAGGAGGCTTAGCGGCCAGGGCCTGGGTGCCTGGCTGTGAAATCGGATGGGCTGTAGTTTCGCAAGCCACTTTAAACTAGAGGCTTGCAAGGTTGGAAGTTCTGCGTCGGGAGCCAGGGAGAAATGGAGCTGGAGCAGAGAAGGGGTCCATGGCAGCTGTGGGCTTTGAGGAGTTCTCAGCACCTCCCGGCTGGGAGCTGGCGCTGCCTCCGCTGAAGGTGGTCACATCCTGGAGAGCGAGCTTGAGACCGAAGTGGAGTTCGTGTCTGGGGGTCTGGGCAGCTCCAGCCTCCAGGAGCAAGATGAAGAGGAGGAGGCAGCCTGAGGCCAGCAAGGGTGGCGCCGACAGGAACTCAATCGCAGGAAGTACCAGGCGCTGGATCGGCACTGCAGGGAGATTGAGCAGGCGAAGGAGCGGGTCCTGAACAGGCTCCATCAGATGATATAGAGGATAACATGGAGACTCCAGCAGGAGCGGAGGTTCCTCATGAAGGTGCTGGACTCCTACGGTGACAACTACCGGGCCAGCCAGTTCACCATCTTACTGGAGGACGAGGGCAGCCAGGGCAGAGACGCCCCCAACCCAGGCAACGCTGAGAACGAGCCTCCAGAGAAAGAGGGGCTGTCCCCGCCCAGGAGGACGCCAGCGCCCACAGAAGCCAGCAGCCCGGCCCCTGGCGAGGGGCCCAGCAGTTGGAAGAGGCGGCGAGTGCCATAGGAAGGGCACTGGGCAGGAGTCCCACTGACTCCGGAGCTGGCCCCCATGCAGATAAAGGTGGAGGAAGACTTTAGCTTCTAAGCCCTCGAGGCTCTGGACTTAAGTTGGGTTTCTTGGGGGCCAGACAAGCTGCTGCCCTACCCCACCCTAGCCAGCTCCCCCTTTGACTGACCCCCCAATAAATGGACCCGATGCAAAAAAAAAAAAAGCTTATAGAGGCATGTTTATAGGATCAAATAGTATAAATATAGATGTAACAGGACAATAAAAAGAGAACCTGGCTATGATGATAACCTGAATGCTGCCTCTGTGTCATTCCTTCTTTGGGAACCCCTGGACCTGCTGGGGCTGGACCCCAACATTCCTCTTCTTATAAGGACTTCAGTGAGATGGGCTAAGGGTCCCACTGGAACTGCCACAATTTAATGTAATCCCCTCTTTAAAGATCTTATCTCCATATACAGGTACATTCTGAGGTTCTGGGGATTAGGATTTTAACATACATTTTGTTGATTACCCAAATCAGCCCTTAACAACCAGCATGTTTCAGAAAGTAGATTCCCACAGGGTTATTTACCAAACATTCAGAAGTATTTTTAAAAGAGCTAAGCCCCTCGCCCACCGTGTGGGCCCCTCCCAGCGAAGAGCGAAGGCCTGGGTTCCGGGCACCGGAGGAAAACTGGTGCCAGCAGCCAGGGGAAGGGGCCCCCAAGGGGCCCCAGATTGCGAGAGGGCACAGGGTGGGCTGAGGGACCCACCCGAGTGCACAAATTTTTGTGCACCGGGCCTCTAGTATCTATATAAAAGTCTAAGTGACCATTACGACCAACCAGTAGCTACGACACGCACTAACAACCAAGGGGAAGATGCTCAATGCAGGAGCTGGCCCCTGGTGGTCAGTGCACTCCCACAGTCAACCTCCTGTGGCCAGCCAACCTCCCATGGTCCCATTTGATAGGGGACTGGGCAAGACGGCCCCGATAGGCAGAGAGGGACCCCACCTGTGCACGAATTTGTGCACCGGATCTCTAGTGGAATAATAATAGCAAATTTCATTTATCTTCAGACAACTAAACTAAAAAAAAAATATGCTATTAAAGCTTCAACAAAAGAAATATGACAGATATTTTGGAAACTTAAGGCATGGTTAAAATTAACTTAATAACTAACATCAAATTCTCAGTAAGTTTTGTATAATACAGTTCACAGTATTGTAATTAAATGAAACAAATGACTTCTGCATTCTACAGTAAATGAAAGGAGGCATTTCACAGATTCAAAAGTGTTTTCTAAGAGGAAGTATATATCATTATGCCTTTATTTACCGTTCTGCCTTATTATCTCAGCATAAAAAAAAAATCACTATAGCCGAAACCGGTTTGGCTCAGTGGATAGAGCGTTGGCCTGCGGACTGAAAGGTCCCAAGTTCGATTCCGGTCAAGGGCATGTACCTGGGTTGCGGGCACATCCCCAGTAGGAGATGTGCAGGAGGCAGCTGATCAATGTTTCTCTCTCATCGTTGTTTCTAACTCTCTATCTCTCTCCCTTCCTCTCTGTAAAAAATCAATAAAATATATTTAAAAAAAAATCACTATAAAACTCCTGAATCTGTATTGGGTATAAGATCAAACAAGACAACTGGAAATGAAGTAGTTCTTGGAGAAGAGTAAGGTAGACAGAAAGAATGTGGAAATGCTTTTTCACTCAGAAGTTTCATGTCATGTGTAACAGTAGAGAGGAGACAAGCTGAAATGAATTGTGCTGTCAGTTTGTAAAGAAAAAACACCTTTTAAGAGATAATAAAAGTAGCTCCTTTTTCGGCCAACCGCATCTCCCCCCCCCCCCCCCGCCCCATATTTCCAGCCCATCCTAGAAGAGCCATTTTATAGTCTCTTCCATTTATCTATTCATTCAAGAAACACTAAGAACCTGGTAAAATGTCAGGCTAACACACATCTCACTTGAGTTCAACTCATTTCCTTCTATAATTACCTTCTTACCCCTTTCATAGTAACCCCTTCAATCATCACATCATCTTCAAATACCAAATTATAAGGGAACTTATACTGGTATCCCCATCAACTTTCCACAGGTTCCCTTAAAAAAGCCACCTTTTTACCTTTAAAAATCCAAAAAAGTTCTAATGTTGACACATTTCAGGGAAACTTAAATATGTAAATATTAAGTTTGATCTTAATGATCTTCCATTAAATTAAATAATACGGATTTAGTACATGTTATTTTGCATTTATTAGCTTCACAGGAAGAAAATAATTTTAAGCCTGCCAGGATGTGAAAATTAGAGGCATTATATAAAACTATTTGTCAATATTAGTATACTTTTATTGAAGTAATAATAGTACACTGCCTCAAATACATAATGAATGTAAGTAATTATCATTACTATCATTAAAAAGTAATGAAATAAAATCTGAATTATATGGTATTAAACAGGCAACCAAACCCACTTGGGGGGATATTACCTGAAAAGGAGAAGAAAAGTAAAATATCATGTAGAAATGTCACCCTGAAATGGACTCTGATTCAGATAGTATAAAACTAATTAAATTAAGAATTGGTACCTCCACCACTCACTAAACATGTGAAATCGATACTGGCCAATATAATTGCAAAATAACACCATACAATTAAAAAGTAAGCTGGGCACTAACTTCACGTTTCTGAGGATGGAATGAGTGACAAAAATACAAGTATTAAATTCTAGGACAAGAAAATGGATTTTGCAAACAATATCTATACTGGCCCCAAATGAGGGGAATTTGCAGGGTGGGTACAGTTATTCCAGTTCTACAGACACAAGGAGGATCAGAAGAGTTAAGCATCTTGCCCAAGGTCACACAATTAGCGATGTGGCAGGGTCAAATTTTAAAACTAAATTTGCTTGCTCTGAAAGCTGTTTACACAGTACCAAAAACAGAACGAATCTGTTTCAGAAATACATTTTGTGAGAAAAGTTATTACCAGAGAGAGAAATAAAACAGGAGGCCCTGGAATGCATTTCATGTGTGGGTGAAAAGAAGGAATCTATTATGAAAATAAACTTTACTTGATTTAAATATTTTACCATCTAAAACGTACTGTATATGTAATATCACTCCTTCAGGCACAGGAAAAAGAAATGAGGTAGAGAAGACCTAATCTGTAACGCACAAGTTGTTCACACCAAAATACTCTTTACCCACCCTTTAGTCCTCCATTAGATAGGACGAATGTATTTAGGAAATTGAGAGCCCTGCTCAAACACTGGGTATAAACTGATCGAAGAGTAACCATCTATAATAAAAGAGTAACCATCTATAATACAGCGTAATGTGCTAATTAGACTGGACATCTTTCTGGATGACCTGCCAGAAGAAGCCAGGGCTGCGAGGGAAGCCTGGGTCCCGGGTGCCTGCAGGTGGACAGAGGGAAACCCGGGTCCTGGGTGCCGGAGGGAAGCCGGTATTGGCAGCCGGGGGAAGGAAGGCCTACTCTTGCACAAATTTTGTGCATTGGGCCTCTAGTATCTTTAATAAGGAATCAAATGAGAATGGCCATGTGGCTTATTTCTGGACAATGAGATACAAAGTAAAGTATTCTTCAATGAGGAAAAAAGGGGGGACATCTGTAATACTTTTAACAATAAAGATAAAAACAAAATAAGAGTCCAATAAGAAAAGCGTATCTGAAGGATGTTTATATTTTTTTTTGAAAAAGCGCCCAGTCAGTGTGGCTCGGTGGTTGAGTATCGACTCATGCACCAAGAGGTCATTGATTTGATTCCTGGTCAGGACACATGCACAGGTTGCGGGCTCAATCCCTAGTAGGGGTGTGCAGGAGGCAGTCGATCGATGTTTCTACCTCTCCCTCTCCCTTCCTTTCTCTGAAATCAATAAAAATATCTTTTTTTGTAAAATTATTTTGAGGAGATCTTTTGAAGTCAGGATCTTTCTCCTCTATAAAATGATTATCAGATATTTATTGAGCACTTATAACATGCCAGTACTACACTAAGCACCTATGCCACCACTGTATAATATCTTCCTATATGAAACATGAAAAAGGAATAATCTCCCTTTCATTGTACCTGGTGTGTAGCCTTAAGAATAAGCCAACATAGAACAGAAGAAAATGAATCCTTGATAAAACCTTGTATCAGTTCTAGCAACCAATTCTGAAGGATGGAATTCACATTATAGAAACTACTTTTTGTTGTTATTTTAACCAGCTTGAGTTGGAGTTTCTGAGGTTGCAGCCCAAACTATCTAATACCAATACTTTGTGCTAGAAAACGGTTCCATATAGTGGGAAAGTCATCAGAGGTTCCACATCTATTCATATAGCTAGTCTTTAGGAAAACTGAAATTCACCTAAGGGGAGAGGGACATGCCATTCCTTCTGATTCCTACCTTCATCTACCCTAAAAGCTAAGCTCTTATAGTAATATGGAAATAACACCTTCTCAACTAAAAATGTTGATGCCTAAAATTCTACTGAAAACAGACAAGAAATACTGGAGAGAGAAGCCTTAAAAAGCTAATGTCAAAAAAAGAAATGGGGGCGGGGGGGCAATGTCAAGACGAGATAAAAAGCAAATGAAACTGCATGATGGGGAAGAAAAGTATCTATGTTCATATAAATGATACAAACATAAGAATGATAAATCAAGTATTTTAAATAAATGGAGGTTGGGGGCAAAACAAGAAGACTGCACTTATGGCAATTTTGCTAAAATCACTATTACTTGAAGGTTTGGTTAGCTTTTAACTATGTCTGAATATAGTTAAAAAGTTGTATGTAGGAACGTTTCTGTTGAATATGAATAAGTAGGACACTTTCAATTAGCCATGGAACACTGTCCAACCCTGTTTCCCCTGATTAAAGGGGATTTTAAATAATGCCACCTTCATGGAAACAGATCTTTGCATCCACAGAATTATTAAAAACTAGAGACCTGGTGCGAAATTTGTACACTGGGGGAAAGGGGCACGCGGGTATGTCCCTCAGCCCAGCCTGCACACTTTCCAATCTGGGATCCCTCAATCCCTCAGGGGATGTCCCACAGGGATCGGGCCTAAACCGGCAGTCGGACATCCCTCTCACTATCCTGGACTTCTGGCTCCCAAACACTCACCTGCCTGCCTGCCTGATTGCCCCTATCTACTTCTGCCTGCCAGCCTGAGCACCCCCTAACCACTCCCCTGCCAGCCTGATCGATGCCTAACTACTCCCCTGCCTGCCCGATCCCCCACAACAGCCCTCCCCTACAGGCCCGGTCGCCCCTAACTGAACTCCCCTGCCAGCCTGGTCTCCCCCAACTGCCCTTCCCTGCCAGCTCAGTCACCCCCAACTGCCCTCCCCTGCCAGCCCGGTCACCCTTAACTGCACCCCCCCCGCCAGCCTGGTCACCCCCAACTGCCCACCCTGCCAGCTTCATCGCCCCTCACGCCCCCCCCCCCCCCGCTGGCCTGGTCACCCCTCACTGGCCCCCATGCCGGCCTGGTTGCTGCCAACTGTGTCCCGTGCAGGCCTGGTCGACCCTCACTGCCCCCCTCTGCGGGTCTGGTCACCCTTCACTGCCCGCCCCTGCCGGCCTGGTCACCCCACGCAGCCTGCTGCTCAGTTGTCCGGTCGCCCCTCGCTAACCCCCCTGCCAGCCTTGTCACCCCACTCAGCCTGTTTGGTCGTCCGTTGGGTTACGATGGTCCCTGGCGCTTTATATATATAGACTAGAGGCCCGGTGCACAAAAATTTGTGCACTTGGGGGGGAGGGGGAGTCCCTCAGCCTGGCCTGTGCCCTCTCGCAGTCTGGGACCACTCGGGGGATGACCACCTGCTGGCTTAGGCCTGCTCCCTGGGGGATTGGGCCTAAGATGGCAATCAGACATCCCTCTGGCAGCCCGGCAGCCCTCGGGGGATGTCCACTTGCCAGCGGGGAGCAGGCCTAAGCTGCAGTCTGACATCCTTAGCGCTGCTGAGGAGGCAGGAGAGGCTCCCACCACCACTGCTGTACTGGCAGCCATCAGCCTGGTTTGTGGCTGAGCAGAGCTCCTCCCATGTGAGAGCGCCCTGACCACCAGAGGGCAGCTCCTGCATTGAGCGTCTGCCCCCTGGTGGTCAGTGTGTGACCAGTCATTCCCAGTCCTTCTGCTGTTAGGGTCAGTTTGCATTATTACCCTTTTACTATATAAGATAGAGGCCTGGTGCACAGGTGGGGACTGGCTGGTTTGCCCTGAAGGGTGTCCCAGATCAGGGTAGGGGGCCCGCTTGGGTGCCTGGCCAGCCTGGATAAGGGGATGATGGCTGTCTGCAGCTGGTCGCACCCCCTTCAGGGTAGGGGTCCCCACTGGGGTGCCTGGCCAGTCTGGGTGAGGGGCTGAGGGCCGTTTTCAGGCTGGCGGGTGACTGAAGCTCCCAACCTCTCCTTTTTTTCTTTTTCTATTCTGGGATTTATTTACCCTCTATGGCTGTCACTGGAACTGAGAGTCAGCTTTAGCTCTGAGGCTCGGCTCCAACTCTGAGACCTCGGCTGCTGAAAGCAGGTATCTGGGTTTGTTTGGCTTCTGTAATTGAAACAATGTTGCAACTCCAGCTCCGAGGCCCGGCTGGCTGAAAGCAGGTTTCTGGGGTTTGTTTAGCTTCTATAATTGCAACATTGTTTCTTAGAGTGCAGCTCAGAGGCCTGCAGCGGCAGGCGGGGAACCTTGGCTTCCTTCATCACTGGAGCAAGCAAGCCTCCTGTTCGCTTCAGCTGCCTGGCTGCCGGCCGCCATCTTGGTTGGCAGTTAATTTGCATATCTCACTGATTAGCCGATGGGAAGGGTAGCGAAGTTACGGTTAATTACCATGTTTCTCTATTATTAGATAGGATACCACTGTATTGATATTCAGAGATATTCACATTTCACACAATTTAGGACATATCTGATTACTTTTTTCCACTCAAATATATTTCCTAACAACATTTACCAATCTACTACCCAAGACACTTGTTCCACACATAATAGGAGTTGTGACAGCATTGTAAAATACTCAAATAATTTTATTTTTTTTAAGAGTCTTTGTTATCTAATATACACTGTGAATGTCCAAGAGGGGGTAAAATAAACAAGGTGGCACATTTAAACTTTATTTTCCATTTCTAATCCATTCATATCCCACAATATATAGCCTGAGAAATGCTGCTGTAAGCTTGAGGAAAAACTGGTAACTTCCAGGCATCCCTTATTCTTCACACTACTTACATTTACCCTCAGGCCTATTCTTCAAACTGCACTTACCTGTGACAACTATGTGATCTAAATAGTTCACAATCTACTTGTTTTAGTGTTTTTGGTTGTCTCTCTTTTTGTTACCATCAACATTGTGCTTTATGAACTCATGAAAGATAAAAACTGTATTTGCAGTCTACTTTAAAACTCTAGAAGAATTAAGCACTCTTAAATACAGTTTAAAAAAAAAACTTTCAGTAATTCCTAATTAGTGAATTCAAATTACAACCTACTGTACAGTCATTCTTTATCTCCCTCCCTTCAGAATCAAGACAGTATCCATCAGAGCTATTTAGAACATGGAAACCATTATGGCCATAAATTCACAAAAACTTAAGCTTTTCTCTAGAACTTTGATTCCTTTCAAAAAGCAATACTTTTGTCATGCAGGGAAGCACTATATTAATGAAAATCCCAGTGAGACCTAAAGTGATGGCACAGATAGCACAAGAAGCTCAATGAAAAATTTGAGAAGTATCAAATTTCCATAGAAAGTGAAATACTTAACCAACAATGTATTATCTTTTCCCAGTAACGTTTATACTGATCCACCAGCAGTACAACTGACTTTTGGGGAACACTTTTAAAAATATTTTCTATATGAGATATGCCCTACTGGTAAAGGTGGAAAGATTTCTAGTGAAACGAATACAAATAAATGGTGAATGATTTGGTCACACCATCATTAGGTAGCTGCTTCTGACCTCTATGGTGGCCAATTGCTTATAGAGAAGTGTTTCCAATGTCCAAACTGAAATTGAAACCCACACCATTTCCTGATAGCAAACCTCAAAACTTTAACCTCCTCCCCAGAAAAGTTAAATGATGTGTAATTAATTACCTATGTCTTAGCATAATAACTACTTTGTGCCCTGAAACCCAACATCTGTATCTCTCCAGTTCACAGCTGATAAATAGTTCTTTCACTTAAATTTTCAAATTTTCTTTTGAGGTGCTGATATAAATTCCAACATTTCTCAATGCTCTAACATTTAACAACCCCCTTCCCACAAATGAAACATTGTGTCTTAGAGAAAAACCACAACCTACCTTTAAACTAGACTCATAGTCTGTGTTCACTTTGAACATAAGCCCAAGTCGTAAATGAATTTCCTTGGCTCGACAAAAGCTGGGATCAACATAAAGCACCTCCTGAAATGCTTTAATTGCCCTGAAACAATACAGACATAAGACAGCTTAAATTTTTAACATTTGCATGAATTTTTGCTTGGTAGCACAGTAAAACTTATGATTTACACAATATTGTTAAAAGGAAATGCAATTTTATAAAAATGATGTGAATGAAGAGTTTAAAAAAAAAAGACTGCAAAGGGGCACCTGGGTCTTTCATACAATTGAATGTACAGAATCTAATCTTATATAATAAAAAGGCAATATGCAAATCGATCAAATGGAGGAATAACTGGTTGCTATGATGCACACTGACCACCAGGGGGCAGATGCTCAACGCAGGAGCTGCCCCCTGGTGGTCAGTGCAT
Source organism: Myotis daubentonii (assembly GCF_963259705.1). Taxonomy (NCBI): domain Eukaryota; kingdom Metazoa; phylum Chordata; class Mammalia; order Chiroptera; family Vespertilionidae; genus Myotis; species Myotis daubentonii. The sequence goes on along the minus strand of NC_081861.1, from coordinate 3,145,717 downwards.
TCCCACAGGGGGTGAGCCACTCAGCCACAAACCAGGCTGACCGCTGGCGAGCGCTGCAGCGGTGGCAGGAGCCTCTCCAAAGCCGTCAGTCGGACATCCCCCAAGGGCTCCTGGACTGCTAAAGGGTGTAGGCTGGGCTGAGGAACCACCACCGCCCCACATGCCGAGTGCATGAATGTTGTGCACCAGGCCTCCAGTTTAATACAAAAGATGAAAAGGAAGATCGTTTAAATTTATTCTCAATTATTCAAATAATATTTTATATTAAAACTAGAGGCCTGGTGCACAAATTTGTGCATGGGTGGGGTACCCTGGCCTGGCTGGTGATCGCCCGAGAGGGGCCGTGGGAGGTTGGCCCTCTAGGGGAGGGGCTGTGGGAGGTTGGTCAGCTCCAGTTTTTCCAAGTAGTCTATTCCTTCAGTTGTGCATTTCTATTTTTTTAAAAAAATATATTTTATTGATTTTTCACAGAGAGGAAGGGAGAGGGATAGAGAGCCAGAAACATCAGTGAGAGAGAAACATCGATCAGCTGCCTCCTGCACACCCCCCACTGGGGACGTGCCCGCACCCAAGGGACATGCCCTTGACTGGAATCGAACCCAGGACCCTTAAGTCTGCAGGCCGACGCTCTATCCACTGAGCCAAACCGGTTCTGGCCATTTCTATTTTTAATGTTCTAAACAATACAGTAAAATGTTTAAGTTTAATAGGTGTTTGCTGATGCCATCGCTTTCATAGTTGGCCGATTAAATTGTGTGCGTGTGTGCGTGCGTGTGTGTTGGGAGGGAAGGGACACTCCACAGTCTCTTTACTAAACCAGTTCCCCTCATATATAAGTTCACTTTCATTTTATTTTCTAAACTTTTACTAATGTTTTATCTCCTGTGTGCTTCTTCTTTTTTCCCACCTGAGGGGAACAAAGGAATAAAAAAGGGGGGGAAATATATGTGTGTGTGTGTGTGTGTGTGTGTGTGTGTGTGTGTGTGTGTTGGGGGGTGGGGGGGGTTATGTGAAGAAAATAGATAACACTCAGACTACATTTTAAATTTGGTCATCATTTCACCAAACTGCATACAGCCAGAACATAATCTCTATAGCAAAAGCTAAACGAAGACACCAAAGCATACAAATTCTGATTGACAGAGAATTTTAGAACATGAGAAATAGCTAAGGAAAACTATAAAATACTTTTGATACAATGTGTGGAAAGGTTTGTAGTTTTCAAATATTAGAGCATATTCTCTACTGATACAAAAAAGTTCGTACTGCTGTGCATGAGTATTATTGGCATTTTTTCTTAAAATTTAAAAAGATGGTTTTTTTATATCACCACAATTATTTCTATAGATTTTCAGCTTAAATTTTTTCTGCATTTAATGTGTGCCATTGCTAACAATTTAAAAAAAGAAATGACAGAAAAATTGTTTTGCATTTAGTGTGTGCCATTGTTAACAATTTAAAAGAATAAATGATAGAAAGCTAAAACCTCAATAGCACTACCTATGAAAAACATGCATGTGCTAAATATATTTTAAAACAATGGTCACTTTTAATAAGATTTCAAGAAAGTCATTTAAAAAGCTTCCTTTAAAACTATATCAAAAATGATATTAACTAAATGGCCTTAGCACAATTTCAGTACATTTGGGAAGAGACAATAAAACTCAGTTCTTTGAGGCTAATAAAGCTGCTGAGTCCAGAAAGTTCCCTCAGGAATATCTAAAAGGGATAGTATTCTAGCTCTGAATCAGTAATAACATTTTATAAGTATATAACAGATATATAGTTCCACACATATATATTAGGAAATTTAGAGGTTCCTTTTAAGTGACACAAATAGATTTGATGAAGTAATCAAAGAGACAGGTAAGATTTTTAAAGGTGGACATGGAAAGAAAAGGCAGACCAAACAGAGTAGATGGCACGAACAAGGTTACATAGGTTAAAAAATGCTCAAGATGTTTTCAGGGAAATGATAATACAGTGTGACTGACATAAAGAACATATTTAGCTAAGGGAGCAGTGAGGCTAAAAGGATCATTTGAGGTTGAACCAGAGAGGACCTTAAATGTGAGGCTAAATTAGAAGTATCATACACTGGGTTATTCACATTGGCATTTGCTAATGTATTACTACCTCCTGGCTCTTTTGCGCTCTCTAGCCAATCTTCGTATAATCACTCCAGACACTGGGATTCTTTTTTCCCTCCTATTGCGTGTGCGTTGGGGAGAGGAAGGGGAGGGAGTAGTCAATCTTGTCTAAAAGTCTGAAAAGGTACAAGTACTGGTCATCACAGATAGTTTATCCATAAATCTTTCTATCACAGTGCAAGTCATTCCCCAGTTCAAATAACCTGGGGATCACTGGTCCATAACGAAGACCTGAGAAATTCTAACAGCTTTCTAATCTAAGCCTTCTTTAATTATAATCTCATGCTGGATTCTTTCAGGGACACATACAACTATTATATGTGCAGTGGTTCAATATCTCTGAAGGAATATCTAATCATTTTAAGAGATTATTGAAAAATGTAGGCATAGGGACATTAAAATATGTTGTATTTATTACACATACAATATGGAGCGGGGCAAAAGTAGATTTAGAGTTGTTCATATGAAAAATAATACAATAGTAAGTAATAATGCAAGAATAAATTCCGTTTCACATACTCACAACTATAAACCTACTTTTTACCCACACTGTATATCAAACAAAACACACCAAGAACAAAAACAAGTCATTCACTGGAAAAAACTGGACTTATTAGTTTTATGTCAACTTACCACTGAAATGCATTGTAATGGAAGTAGACCAAACCAAGACCATATAAAAAGGCAGCATTCTATAAAGAAAGGGGAAAAGAGAGTTTTAGGAAAAGCACTTATGTTTAATGCATATGTCATTATTAATATAAAATATGGTACCCAAGATGGTTTAAGTTATGAAAACTCTATCCTGCATTACAATATATTTGAGAAACATTTTTAAAGCACTGAAATAACAGTGATCAGATGAGTCAGCAAAGGCATGGAAGCCAATCAATTTGATGAGATTCTCTGGTTTCTTTTTAATCAAACCTGCCCTGAAATAAAAAAAATTTTGTCAGCAGAATTCTATGGGCAAAACTACAATAAAAACCTATTATTCAGGAATAAAAAAATGCTTGGAATACGCTATCCTATTATCTCTTGCTTGCATCTGTATTTTTTCTCTAGTTCAGTGGTTCTCAACCTTCCTAATGCCGCAACCCTTTAATACAGTTCCTCATGTTGTGGTGACACCCAACCATAAAATTATTTTCGTTACTACTTCATAACTGTAATTTTGCTGTTATGAATTGTAATGTAAATATCTGATATGCAGGATGTATTTTCATTGTTACAAATTGAACGTAATTAAAGCATAGTGATTCATCACAAAAACAATATGTAATTATATATGTGTTTTCCGATGGTCTTAGGCGACCCCTGTGAAAGGGTCATTCGACCCCCAAAGGGGTCGCGACCCACAGGTTGAGAACCACTGCTCTAGTTCTTTCTGTTTCTTGAACTGGATTTACTTTTATGTTTGGTGTTGCTAAGAACACAGTTCAAACTGAAAGTAAACATACAATATAAACCTAGAACAAATTTTAGTATTAAAAATAAATCGCATGCTAAAATGACACCTAGCCATTTATATTTGGGGTTTTAAACATCAGTGATGCCTACTTTCAGTATAAAACAGAGACACTTATCCAGACTCATTTTGACCTCTGGCCTCCAAACAGAAACTAGCTATCTATTCCCTTTTTTAGTATCTACCTTGTGTTTTATCAATAAAAAAGCAAATTTGTTTTAGTAAATCTTCCCTATTAAAAAAAAAAGCAAACCTTTCATATTCATCTTTGTGAACAAATTTCTCCAAACCTATATTCTAAAACTTGAAAATTTTAAACTCTTAGTAAAATGTGTCTTGCCAAACTGTCTTGGGTTGCATTTCTCCAGAAGCACAGCCTAAGACAGTGACGGTGAACCTTTTGAGCTTGGCGTGTCAGCATTTTGAAAACCCTAACTTAACTCTGGTGCCGTGTCACATATAGAAATTTTTTGATCTTTGCCACCATAGTAAAACAAAGACTTATATTTTTGATATTTATTTTATATATTTAAATGCCATTTAACAAAGAAAAATCAACCAAAAAAAATGAGTTCGTGTGTCACCTCTGACACGCATGTCACAGGTTCGCCATCACTGGCCTAAGACAAAAGGTTTTAGTGCAAGATTTATTTGTAGTTACCCTAGGAAGCACCAGTAAAGAAGTGGAGAACTGAAGTAGGAAAGGGAAGGAAATCAAGAAAGGGTGCAGTATGGCTGGTCATGCAGCTGAGAGCAACTGGCATTTGATCCTGCTGTGAATCTCTAGGAGACAGTGTGGAACATTCCTCAGTCATCTTGTCCTGGGCGTGAGGGAACTAGAGTATGGATCCCAACAGCTGCCAGTTATTGCTTGGAAAAAAAGAATGTGATGTCTAAACCCCCAAGTGTAAACAGTTGGGTGAGTTTTTGGTATGTAACTATTTTTTAATACTAAAATTTGTTCTGGGGTTAAATTGTGCACTTCCTTTGAATTCTACGTACCTTTTTGGAAAACTGAAAAATGTTTATGTACTAAGCATGAAAATTTGATTTCATTCATTACTCATTAACCCCAACTTTCCAAGTGAGAAAATTACATGCTACAGGAGTATTCACAAATGCTGGTATTTGCAAAGTTTCAGACATCTATTTCAAAAGTTCATATTTTAAAAAATTTTCAGCTTAGTTGGAAATGGTTTTAATCAGGATCACTTATTTACTACCCTATGCCCTGAAATAAACTGAGTATTTACTAGGTGTCAGGGACAATACTAAAAGGTTGAACAGGCCAAACTGATCAAAATATACTTCTCTGGCTCTTAGGAAGTATGCACCTAGCGCAGCCGTGGGCAAACTACGGCCAGCGGGCAGGATCCGCCCGTTTGAAATGAATAAAACTAAAAAAAAAAAAAAAGACTGTACCCTTTTATGTAATGATGTTTACTTTGAATTTCTATTAGTTCACACAAACACTCCATCCATGCTTTTGTTCCGGCCCTCCGGTCCAGTATAAGAACCCATTGTGGCCCTCGAGTCAAAAAGTTTGCCCACCCCTGGCCTAGTGTGTATAGAGCGTGGGGGTGGAGAGAACAGGGATATTCAGAATGCAGGATTAGTTAACTGGAAAGTAGTTAAGTCATCACGTGTTCTCCCCAAGAAGTCTAATTTGAAAAACAACTATCTTCATAAGTGGAGGTGATGGAGAGGAAGGGAGCATATGAATAAAAATAGGTAACATCTTTCACCAATTTAGGTAATTGCCCAGAGAAGGTGGTGTGGGGTATGGTGGAAATATGAGTTTATTGAGGGGCATTTCTGCTTTCAGGACACACCCTGAATTCTCCGAATTGCCTCACTTGCTTGACAGTTCATCCTTTCCCTTCTAGGAAATCTTAACTTCATCCATGTCACTGTATAAATTCTATCAGTTACTCAAGATCCATTTTAAATGCCATCTTTCTCATGAAGCTCTGCTACTTCAACACCTCACTAGAGGTAACCCTTCCAACCTTTAAGTTTGGCCTTAGCATAATGTCTCTATCATATAAAATAGAGGCCTGATGCATGAAATTCGTACACGGGTAGGGTCCCTAGGTCTGGCTGGCGATCAGGGTCTTCTGGCTTCTGACTGGAGCCTCCCTTCTCTGGCTGCTGGTCGGGGCCTTCCACTGCTCCGCGCTGCCCCCCCCCCCCCCCCCGGTGGTCAGCACACATCAAAGGAAACAATAGAATTCCTGGTCGAACTCCCAAGGGGACACTTTGCATATTAGGCTTTTATATATATACTAGAGGCCCAGTGCACAAAAATTTGTGCACTGGGGGGGGGGGGGGTCCCCTCAGCCCGGCCTGTGCCCTCTCGCAGTCTGGGACCCCTCGGGAGATAAAGACCTGCTGGCTTAGGCCTGCTCCCAGGTGGCAGAGGGCAGGCCCAATCCCTAGGTGCAGCCCCTGGTCGGGCTCAGAGCAGGGCCGATTGGGGAGTTGGGGCACCGCCCCCTGTCATGCACAGAGCAGGGTGGGTCGGGAGGTTGTGATGTCACCCTCAGTCATGCTCAGGGTAGGGCTGATTGGGGGGTTGGGGCACCGCCCCCTGTCACACTCAAGGCAGGGTCGATGGGGAAGTTGCAGCGCCACCCCCTGTCACGCACAGAGCAGGGCTGATAGGAGGTTGTGGCCCCACCCCCTGTCACACACAGAGCCGCAGGGCAATCGGGGTTCGGGCGCTGCCCCCTCTCACGCTGATCCCGCTGCCGGGAGGCCTCTCAGCTCCACTGATCCCGGTGCTGGGAGGCATATTACCCTTTTACTATATAGAATAGAGGCCTGGTGCATGGGTGGGGGCTGGCTGGTTTGCCTGAAGGGTGTCCTGGATTAGGGTGGGGGTCCCCACTGGGGTGCCTGGCCAGCCTGGATGAAGGGATGATGGCTGTTTGCAGCTGGTCACACACCCTTCAGGGTGGGGGTCCCCACTGGGGTGCCTGGCCAGCCTGGATGAGGGGATGATGGCTGTTTGCAGCTGGTCACACACCCTTCAGGGTGGGGGTCTCCACTGGGGTGCCTGGCCAGCCTGGGTGAGGGGCTGAGGACTATTTTCAGGCCGACTGAAGATCCCAACTGCTCCTTTTTTTCTTTTTTTTTTATTCTGGGCCAGCTTTAGCTCTGAGGCTCCAGCTCTGAGGCCTCAGCTGCTGAAAGAAGGTATCTGGTTTGTTTAGGTTCTATAATCGAAACTCTGTATCAACTCCAGCTCTGAGATCCTGGGCTCGATGAAAGCTGTTTTCTGGGGTTTTGTTTAGCTTCTATATTTGTTACAATGTTTCTTAAACTGCAAGCTCAGAGGCCGGCAAGGCAGGCAGGGAACGTTGCAGTCCTCCGTCACTGAAGCAAGCAAGCCTCATGTTCAGTTTAAGCTGCCTGACTGCCGGCCGCCATCTTGGCTGGCAGTTAATTTGCATATTGCCCTGATTAGCCAATGGGAAGGGTAGCGGTCGTATGCCAATTACCATGTTTTCTCTTTTATTAGATAGGATACTAGAGGCCCGGTGCTGGTGGGTCCTTCAGCCTGGCCCGCGCCCTCTTGCAATCTGGGACCACTCGTGGAATGTCGGACTGCCTGTTTCGGCCCAATCCCTGCAGGCCAGGTTGAGGGACCCCATTGGTGCACAAATCTGTGTACCAGGCCTCTAGTATGCATATAAGATCTTAATGTCTTTCCGTCCTCCCCCCACCCCCTTCCTCTGAGATTGATCAGTCTGTTCCATGTTTCCATGCCTGTGTGTTGAGTGTCTGTCCCATGGTGGTCATTGTGTGTCATAGCTACCGGCCAGTCAGCCAGTCCACCAGTCACTCAGGCTTTTATAGATATAGAAGATTATTATATAACTAGTGGCCCAGTGCACGAAATTCATGCAGGGGGGGGGGTCTCTCACCCTAGCCTGCACCCTCTCCAATCGGGGACCCCTTGGGGGTTGTCCAACTGCTGGTTTAGGCCCGATCCCTGTGGGACATCCCTCTTGCAATCTGGGACCGCTGGCTCCTAACCACTCACCTGCCTGTCTGCCTGATCTCCCCTAACTGCCTCTGCCTGCCTGCCTGATTGCCCCTAACCCCTCTCTGCCTGACTGCCTGATCACCCCTAACAGCCTCTGCCTGCCTGCCTGATTGCCCCTAACTGCCCTCTCCTGCCAGCCTGATCTCGTCCCCAACTGCCCTCCCCTGCTGGCCTGGTTTCCCCCAACTGCCCTCCCCTGCCGGTCTGATCTTGCTCCCAACTGCCCTCCCCAGCAGGCCTGATCTTGCCCCCAACTGCCCTCCTCTGATGGCCAATTTGGTTCTGATCGGTCAGTTTCTATGCCAGTCAGCGTCAAAAGCTCCACCTCCTAGGCAGCCATTGGCTCCTTACATTCACCTAGATTTGGTTCTGACGGGTCAGTTTCTATGCCAGTCAGCATCAAAAGCTCTGCCTCCTAGGCAGCCATTGGCTTCTTACATTTACCCAGATTTGATTCTGATTAGTAAGTTTCTATGCCAGTCAGCGTCTCTGGGCCTATCAACAGGACCTGATCAGAAAGGCGGGGCTGATCAGCAGCCCTGGTGGAGGCCTGAAGAGAAATGGAGGCACTGCTGCTGGCCAGACTGGGAGGGAGGGAGGGAGAAAGGGGGAGGGAGAAAGGGGGAGGGAGAAAGGGGGAGAGAGGGAGAAAGAAGAGAAGAGAAGAGAAGAGAAGAGAAGAGAAGAGAAGAGAAGAGAAGAGAAGAGAAGAGAACGCAAGTGCTGATCAAAAGCTGCCACAGAGGCAATGGACCAGTCCCTGCTTCTCTCTTCAGGTCTCTCTCTGGCCCTGATTCGCAGCACTCTCAACAGTGAGTGCTGGGGCACCACACCTACAGCAGAAGCAGTCAGTGCTGGGTTGTCATGGCAACCTAGGGCTGACTGCAGGACTGACTTCCGGTTGGTCCAGCCTCGGTCTTATCAGTCGTTACAACCCAGGGTTTTTATATATTAGGATAGTAAGAATTGAATTTTATGCAAAATGCTAACATTTCTTTTAAAAGGTTCTAACAACCCTTTAAGGTGGTAGAAGGCCTCATTTATAGAGTGAAGAAAGAAGGATCAACAAGATTAAGCAACTTGCTCAAAGAAACAGAACTAAGTAGCAGACATAGAAACTGAATCTAGGTCTGCCTCCAGAGCTTACTCTTAACTACTATATTTTTGTTATTTGATAAAATAACCTAAGACAAAAATGCCACAAAGGTAAGAGTTCTAAGCATCTGTGTATCCCCTATTATCAGTGTCTTCCACATAGCAGAAGGGTGGGGAATGACCACCCCTGTGCCATAAGGCCCAGGAAAACATTTGGTCTGGCCCTGCCAAGGGAACCGCAGGCAGGAATTAAAATTTAATAAATCTAGGAGCTTTTTTCATAGCAACATAAATTTATATTAAGTGAATTATATTAAGCAAATAATGTTATAAATATCCAAATGGCCCTTGGCAGAAAAATGGTTCCCCACCCCTGACATAGCAGATACCCAAAAGTTTAGTAAAGTGAATCACTTTACATCACAGTATTTAAGCTCAGTTATTAAACTCAGTTCCCTAAGTGACACAGAATTAGTATGTGGCATAGTCCCTACTAACTTGAAGCTTATACACTGTGGCAAGGAGTTAAGTTTCATTTTTCCACTAATAGTTAACAATGTAATTCAAACCTTTATTGAGCCCCTAATATGAGCGATAGCAGAGTTATCAGCACTGGGAAGACAATAGTGAACAAAATAGGAAAAGATCCCTATCACCAATGAATTTACAATCTAATGACAAAAGATTATGAAATTAATTGCATAGTAATATATTCCCAGCTACAACCAACCACATGATCTCACTTTTATGCTGAATCTAATGAACAAAATAAACTGACAGACAATGAAGCAACTGACTGTGGAATCTCAAGAGGGAAGGGGTGGAGAATTAACCAAAAAATTTATATGCATACATGCATAACCCATGGACACAGACAATACTGTGGTGAAGTCCTGGGGAGGGGGCAAGAGGTCAATGGAAGAGGTCAATGAGGGGGGGACACATCTGTAATACTTTCAACATAAAGACCAAAAAAACAAAACAAAAAACAGCTCGTTCTCACACAAAAAAAAGATAGATGACTTTACTAATAAATTCTGCATAACTTTTAAGGAAGAAATAATACCAATCCTACACATACAACAGAGAAAACAGCAATTCTCAACTCACTTTATGAGGCCAAAATTATCCTGATGCAAAAATCATGTCACATGAAGAAAATGACGAAGTAGCATCACTTATGGACAAAAGTTCAAAAATCCTTAACAAAATATTACACTAAAGCCAGCAACATAACACATGTGACTAAAAGGGATTTATTAAAAAAAATGTCTGAAGAACCAGGCAATGTAATTAAGCATGTAACACGTTCTTAAAAATCCATAGGATCTCAATAGATGAAGAATAATAAAATTTGACAAGTTCAATATATTCATTATAAATGGGTGGTGGGAAAGAACCTCTAAGTAAAACCAATAACAGAAGAGAACTTCTTCAATATAAATCTGCAAAAACCTTACAGCTAACATCATATTCAATGGTGAAAACTGAATGTTTTCCCCCAAAGATAAGGAACAACAAAAGAATATTCCTTTATATGCAACACTGTACCAAAGTTCCTTGTTAATCCAACAAGGCAACAAAAAAATTAAAGTGTATCTACAGATTAGAAAAGAAAAATTAAAAGTGCCTTTAACTGCAGACAGCATGATGAAGTACATAGAAAATCCAAAGAAATCTAGAGCAAAGCTACTAGAACTAGTAATTAGCTTATCAAAATAGAAGGCTGCTAAGTAAGTGTACAATAATCTACTGTGTTCCAGTAAAATAGCAACAAACAATGAAAATAAACTTTACAATGCCTTCAATCACAACATCAAAAAAGTAAAATAACAGAAATAAACTTTAAAACGTGTAATGAAAACTATCAAACATTGCTGAAGGAAATTAAAGACCTAAATAAATGGTGAGATATACCATTAGTAAATGCATTATTATTGAAATAATGTAATACTTTCAACAATAAAGATTTAATTTAAAAAAGAAAGTAGAAATTCTTCCCATATTGATTTATGCAAATAATGTGGTGCCAATCAAAACCCTAGCAGGATAATTTGACAAACGGCTTTTAAACTTTATGTGGAAGGCAAAACAAACAAACAAAAACCACACAATTTGAAAAAGAACACAGAGAACTTACAGTGCTTGATTTCAAGACTACAGCAACAAAACAGGGTGACAGTGGCTTAAAAACAGACACAGATAACTGGAACATAACAGAGGATCTAGAAATGCACACAAAATTAAATGGCCAATTGATTTTTATCAAAGAGCAAATGGTAACTCAATTTTGAAAGGATTGTCTTTCCAACAAATGATGATGGAACAGGGTTATCAATTTGACCGAGGGGGATACAGAGGGAGCCCACACATTGATGATTATCTCACATCATGAACAACTTGACAACTTGAAGTGTACCATAAACCCAAACATAATAATTGTGACTATAGAAATTCTAGGGGAAAAAAGCTGAGGGAACTTCATAATGTTGGGATAGGCAAAGATTTCTTAACAGAACACAAAATTAGAGGCTATAAAAGGAAAAAAACTGATTAAATGAACTTCATCAAAATTATGTAACAGTCACTCTTCAAAAGGTACAATTAAGAAAACAAAAAGGCAAGCCACAGACTGGGAGAAATTTCTAAAACATATACCCAATAAAGAGCTTTTATCCAGAGTATGTAAAGAGCCTATACAACTCAATTAATGAGACAAAAAAGAAGTTAAAAATGAGCAAAAGACATGAATAGGTAGTTAAGAAAAGAAGGACTACAAAAGGCCAATAGCACATACAAGATGCTCAACATCACTATCATCAGGGAAATGCAAATAAAAAGAAAATGAAAAACCATCACTTAATTACTAGAATGGCTAAAGTTAAAAAAACTGACAATACCAAGTACTAGTAGAGATGCAGAACAACTGGAAATCTCATTCATTGCTAATTGAAATCTAAACCACTGCAGCCACTTTGGAAAACAGTTTGGCATTTAAACCTACAACTGCAATATTGTGACCGCTGTAATTAGGCAGCTATTAATTTAATAACAGGAAAGAAGCAAAGGGAAGGCCAGGCATTATAAGCATGGCCATCTGGGCAGCTTCACCAGGAAGCTGCAATTGCACACACCTCAGGGAACCACCAGTCCATCCCCTGCAGATCACTGAGGGAAAGGATTGGACAAAGGAGAAGATGGACGCATGAGCAGTGAGTCAGGATGATACAGGGAAGGTACTTGCCTGTCAGTCTAATAAAAAACAAAGATAATTAGCTAGAAGGTGTGAAGCCACTGCAAGCTCGTGAAATTTGAAATTACATAATTCCCAGACAAAGGAGTTCTCTCTCTTATTCCTCTGGCTTTGCTCCTGCTTCCCTGTGTTCCCTCCATAGTCATGTGGACCATGTGGACCCCACAGGCCATGGACTGCAGCTGGGAACACAAGCTACGCTAGCCTGGTGCTGGACTGGACTGTGCAGATACGGAGTGGAAACTCTGGGGCACGGCTTTCATTCTGGCCCTGCTAACGACAACATGGGACATTTTCCTTGGTGGGACAGAGGGAGATGGGGCCTTGGAAACCCAGGAATTTAATTCCACGCAAATAAGTATCATTCATTCTCTAATGAAAGCCTCAGAAAATTCCTTTTCTTGTGACATCCCAAGAAGCTCACTTGAACTGGTAACAGGTAGGGATGCGGAGGACAATATGACCCAGGATTTCCAAATCCTAGGTGTATATACCAAGAAAAACAAAAACCTATGCCCTCACAAAGACAAATAATGTTCACATTACTTCATTCATATTTGACCAAAAAGTGGACACAACCCAAATATATATCAACTGATAAAAGAAAAAATTAAATGTGGTATAAGTATTGTATACTACTTAACAATAAAAGAAACACAATATTAATACATACAATATGAATGAATCTCAAAAATGGCAAGATGAATGAAAAATATCCATAACAAAAGAATACATGCCGTTTGAATCAAGTTGGGTGACATTCAGGAAAAGCCAAAATTAGAGAGAGAGAGAAAGCAGATAACTAACTGGTTGCCTGAGATCAGGGCTCAAAAATGGGAATCAACTGTACAGGGGCACAAGGGAACACTGAGTGATGGAAATGTTCTATATCTTAATTGCGGTAATGGTTACACAACCCCATACATTTGCCAAAATGCAGTAAATTTGTACACTTAAACTACTGTAAATTATAGCTTAAAAAAGCCAGAGGAAAGAAAATCCTGATATTTTTGTGGGCTAAAGTTAATTAGAGTGTATATTTGGAAAAACAAGCCATTAAAGGACAGCCAGAGAAACTGTAGGAAAAAAAAAAAAAAAAGAACAATAGGGAAATGGTACCCTAGCACTACCCCATATTAAAACATATAAAACCTCTGTAAGTAAAGTAGCATATAAATTAATGAACAGGACTAAGGAAATAGACCAGAAAATCCAAATACAAAACTGCATATAAAAATTTAGTATAGCTGAAACCGGTTTGGCTCAGTGGATACAGCGTCAGCCTGCGGACTGAGAGGTCCCGGGTTCGATTCCGGTCAAGGGCACATTCTGGGTTGTGGGCACATTCCCGGTAGGGGATGTGCAGGAGGCAGCTGATCGATGTTTCTCTCTCATCGATGTTTCTAACTCTCTCTATCTCTCTCCCTTCCTCTCTGTGAAAAATCAATAAAATGTATTTTTTAAAAAAAATTTAGTATATAAGTAAGGCAACATCTCAAATTAGTGGAAGATAGATTTTTTTAAACAATATACTGTGTTGGCATAATTCCTCACACTATACATCTCAAACTGATCACAGATTTAAATTAAAAATGAAAAGCACTGAAATACTAAATTTAAAAAGTGGGTGAATTTCTCTAACACCTATGAGTGAGGAAAAAGCTGTCTTATGATTCAAAATGCAGATGCAACTTAAGAAAAGACTGACAAATTTGACTACAAAGAAAAAAGTTTCTGCATGGGCAAAAACAAACACACAAAAAGCAAAGTAAGACAAATGACAAATATCTGTGATTTATATCACAGGAAAAAATATAACTCGTACATAAAATATGGCCATATAAAACACACAAAGAAAACAATGGTCCAATAGAAAAATGAGCAACAGAAATATTTCAAAGAAAAAGAACTACAAAATAGTCTTCAAACTTCAATTTAAAAACAACCTCACTAACAACTAAGAAAATACAAATTTAAACAACAATAAGACACCATTTCTGACCTATCAGATTGGCAAAAAGCCCACTGACATAAACTTTCCAGGTTAAGACCAAAGGGAAATAAATATTCCCAAAGGAGTGGTATTTAACAATTAAGCTTCCACCTAGCAATCCCACTTATGAAGAACTCTATACCAAAGAGTCTTTATACCAAAGAATTGCTAACAACATCATGAGAAGACACTTTTACTACTTATTACGGTGCCATCTGTAAAGGACAATACAGGTTGAATAATTCAACAGGTTGAATAATCTATAATTAATCATCATGACCTTGAGGTAGGCAAAGATTTCCTAGGTACAATACCAAAAGCACAAGTAATAAAAGAAAACGTTGCAAAATTGGATGTTATCAAAATTAAACATTTTTGCAGTTCTAAATATACTATCAAGAATAAAACAAGTTGCCCTAGCTAGTTTGGTTCAGTGGATAGAGCTTCATCCTGTGGACTGAAGGTTCCCAGGTACGTTTCTGGTCAAGGGCACATGCCCAAGTTGTGGGCTTGATCCCCAGTAGGGGACATGCAGGAGGCAGCCAATCAATGAGTCCCTCTCACCACTGATGTTTCTATCTCTCTCCCTTCTCCCTTCCTCTCTGAAATCAATAAAGATATTTTTTAAAAAAATAAAGCGAGCTATACAAGCCATCAAATATACCATCAAGAAGTAACTATAAAAGCCACAGACTTAAGAAAAATTCAAATTACATATCCAATAAGTGATTCACTGTAACAGGAATGTACCATAAAGAACTCTTACAATGCATTACTTTTTTAAAATTGATTTTAGAGAGAGGAAGGGAAAGAGGGAGAAAGAGAACCATTGATATGTTGTGCCACTTATTTATACACTCATACAATGCACTAATTTTTAAAAAAACAAATTTAAAAATAGGCAAAGGGTTTATACAGGCACTTAACCAAAGAATATATATATATAAATAGCTAATGTGTTCATTAAAAGATATTCAACATCATCAGTCATTAGGAAAATGCAAATAAAAAACATAATAAGATACTAGTTCACATCTTCTAGGATGGCTACACTAAAAAACTGAACAGCCCGGCCAGTGTGCTCAGTGGTTGAGCATCACCCTAGGAACAAGGAGGTCAGGGCATATGCCCAGGTGTGCAGGAGGCAGCCAATGGCTGATTCTCTCTTATCATTGATGTTTCTCTCTCTCTCTCTCCCTCTCCCTTCGTCTCCAAAATCAATAAAAAAATATATATTTAAAAAAAAAACCTGAAAAATTACAAGTGTTCACAAGGATATGAAGAAATTGGAACGATTGCTGGTGAAACTATAAAGTGGTACGGTACTCTAGAAAACAGTTTCTAAAAATTTTAAACATAGATTTATTCTGCAACCCAGCAATTCCACTCCTGATTATCTACCTAAGAAATATAAATATATATATCCACACAAAAACTTGTACACAGATGCTCACAGTAGCATTATTCACAATAACCAAAAAGTGGGAACAGCTTAAGTGATGGCACATCCATACACTGGGATATTATTAGAGAGTAAAAAGGAATAACATATTAATAGATGCCATAGATGGGTCAACTCTGAAAACATATGCTAAGTGAAAAGAACAAGTCACAAAAGACCACATGTTATGTGACATTTATATGAAATATCCTGAAAATAGAAATACATAAAGTAGATTAGTACTTGCCAGGAGATGGGCATGGTTGCACAACTCTGGAAATTTACTAAAAGTCACTGAATTGCATAGTTAAAACAGTTGAGTTTTATGGTATGTAAATTATATTCCAATTAACTTTTTAAAAGAAAGATAAGCCACAGACTAGAGCAGACATTTTCAATACATTAAAAAATGTTACTAAAATGCATTTTTTAAAATTCAACCAATCAAAAAGAAAGATAACCTAGGCAACAGAAAAACAAAAATCCATTTTAAAGGCTGAAATGTCAATTCAGATAAAGAAACCCCACTGGTCAATAAATTTATACATAAAAGTATACATGATGTAAAAGATTAACCTGCCCAAGTGACTTTATGCACAGCTTAAACTAAGAAAATAAATGGTCAATGCTGTGCACAATTCTTCATTTCGGTAGGTCTTTTAAAAAAAATGCTTAGGTTCCATTGTCCTCCGAACTCCAATTATAGACAGAATATACCAAGAAAGATTTCCATTATAACTGTCCCATTATGCCTTCCCTTTTCAGCCTGATAAAGAATATTGTTGCAACTTGGTCTTGCTTGCTTTTAAATTCTCACACTTATGCCCTGGCAGTTGTGACTCAGTTGGTTGAGCATCGTCCCATGTACCAAGTCGCTGGTTCAATTCCCGGTAAGGGCACATGCCCAGGTTGTGTGCTCAATTCCCAGAGGGGGTATGCAAGATGCAGCAGCCGATCAATGTTTCTCACAACGATGTTTCTCTCTCTCTCTCTCTCTCTCTCTCTCTCTCTCTCTCTCTCTCTCTCTCTCTCCCTCTTCCCCCCTCCCTCTCCCTCTCTCTGTGAAATCAATAAAAACATATTTTTTAAATTATAAATTCTCATGCTTATGGTCATCTTTGCCAAAAGATTGTGTCAGAATACTCTAATCAACACTAATAAAAGAGAAAAATGGTAATTGGCGTACGAGCTACCCTTTTCATTGGCTAATCAGGGCTATCTGCAAATTAACTGCCAACTAAGATTGACAGTTAACTGCCAACAAGATGGCGGTTAATTTGCATATGTAGGCACAATGCAGGGAGGCGAAAGGGAAAGCAGGAAGAAGCCCCCTGCCACTGACAGTGATCGGAAACCCAGGGGGGAGCTAAGAGCTGGGGGGCAGGGCAAAGGCGGCCCTGGGGCCGCCTTTGCCCTGCCCCCCAGCCATGATCGGAGAATCAGGCGCCTTTTCCGCCCTGGCCAGTGATAGCAGGAAGTAGGGGTGGAGCCAGCGATGGGAGCTGGGCACGGTCGAAGCTGGCAGTCCCGGGAGCTAGGGGTCCCTTGCCTGGCCCTAAAGCGGAGTCCGCGATCGCGGGGCCGCTGCAGCTGCGGGTCCCCGCTGCCCGGGCCGGACGCCTCAGCCAGAGGCGTTAGGCCTGGGCGGGGCGGAGCCTGCAACCGCGGGGAGCTGGGGGTCCCCTGCCCAGGCCTGACACCTCTGCCGGAGGCCTCAGGCCTGGACAAGGGGCCGATCCGGTGATTGGTGATCGGAGGGTGATGAGGGTCAACTCCTCTGGCCGAGGCATCAGGCCTGGGTGGGGGGCGGAGCCGGGGATTGGGGGGATATGATGGTCCCCTTGCCCAGGCCTGAAGCCTGGGTAAGAGGTGTCAGGCTTGGGCGGGGGGTGGAGCAAGCGATCAGAGGGAGATGGGGGTCCCCTGCCCAGGCATGATTCCTGGGCCAGAGGCCTCAGGCCTGGGCGGGGGCCAGAGCCAGTGATCGGGGGGAGATGGGGGTCCCCTGTCCAAGCCTGACACCTCTGGCGGAGGCGTCAGGCCTGGGCAAGGGGCCGATCAGGCGATCGGAGGGTGATGGGGGTCAACGCCTGAGGGCTCCCAGTATGTGAGAGGGGGCAGGCTGGGCTGAGGGACCCCCCCCCCCCCAACACCCAGTGCACGAATTTCGTGCACCGGGCCCCTAGTTCTTTTAATAAAATACAAAGTGATTCATACAAAAGAGCAAAAACAACACTCATTTTTCCTTTTCCAATCCCTCTCCCTAAAAGTAATATTTAAAAGAAATTAACAAAATTACTTAAAATAAAAGAGCCCCCCCCCCCCCCAAACACACACAGAGAAATAGGCATGGAAATGTGCACTAACCTTCCAGTAGTCAGATTGTAAACTGTAGTACCTCTGGTATGCAGATAATGCTGAAAGGAGAAAGGTAAGTATGAGTCACAATTATGTCCTATTTCAAAATCAATAATACAAGAAACATTATAACAAACTTCCCACCAAACCCACCACCCAGCAGACAGAGTTAAGATGAAATAATTTAGGAAATTTAGAAATCTACGCCCCCCCACCACCACCACCACCATATACACTCATTGTCAAATATATAGAGTTCAAGGTTGTAAAACCATGGTCACATGTCAGACCTATACATGAACAGAATCTAGGCTACCTCTTTCATCAACTTGACCTTCCACAGAGACCAAATCTAGTAAGAGAATTAAGATTTTCCAACGCTACTCCAGAATATGCTAGGTTATTTGTTTTCACAAGGGATCTTTAACTTACAAGAATGACTAAGAGCTCAAAAACCTCAAATGGCAAAAGAGCTATTTTGTCTGTGAAGCTTCCTTTCATACAATCAATAAGAAATCCACCTCAGAATTATCTTACTCCAACTCAATTCCAAAATAGGATATCCTATACCCTTAAATCTACCTCAAGGTAATAAAGGGCTCAGAAAAAAATTAAAGTAGTTCCTATCAATTTAAGAACTTGGTGAGGAGGAGGTTAAAAGACAAACAAAACGTTATATATACATATTAGAACTGGCGGAGAGATCACTTTTTAAAAAACTGATGAGCAATAAATAAGTCATGGGGATGTAATGTACAACATAACTATATTTGAAAGTTGCTAAGAGAGTAAATCTTAAATGTTTTCATCTCAAGAAAAAAAATTTTGTAAATATGTATGGTGATGGATGTTAGCTATATTTTCTGTGATCATTTCCCAATATATACAAATACCAAATGCTATACACCTGAAACTAATATTATATTTCAATTATACCTCAATTTTTAAAAATGACTCAAATTTTCAAATAAGATTTTCAAAGAGTATAATAGCAGAAAATGGAAATAAGTATGTTCTAAAACTCCATTTCTAATGTTTTCATAGTCTATCAGTCAAGTGCCTAAATACATATGAATAACATAGAGAACTTTCTGAATATATTCAAATTAGAGAAGCATTAGCCAAAACATAACATATCTGAATAAGTAACTTATTTGAATAATGTTCATCTTTTTGGCATAAAGATGTCAACCAATCTCTCTCTCTCTCTCTCTCTCTCTCTCTCTCTCTCTCTCTCTCAATTTAAAAAAACAAACAAACATGTCATGGGGTAAAGATTAAAAAAAGGGGGGCGGGGCGTACGGTATAACTGAAGAATAAAAAGAAAAATCCAAAGCCATGCTACAACTCATTTGGAATTAAACAAAATAGAGATCTATAGAAACAGAGTGAGGAAATAAAAAGGGATAAGGATTTAGTAGGTGACAGAGACTTGAACATGCTTGGAAATATTATGGCTCTAAGTTTAAGATTGTCAAAAGAAGAGAAAGAAAGCATGCCTGGTGACAAGTCCATACAGACAGCACAAGGAAGAAAAGAAGCCACACTGTAGGGTAGTGATGGCGGACCTTTTGAGCTCGGCGTGTCGGCATTTTGAAAAACCCTAACTTAACTCTGGTGCCGTGTCACATATAGAAATTGTTTGATCTTTGCAACCACAGTAAAACAAAGACTTATATTTTTGATATTTATTTTATATATTTAAATGCCATTTAACAAAGAAAAATCAACCAAAAAAATGAGTTCGCATGTCACCTCTGACATGCGTGTCATAGGTTCGCCATCACTGCTGTAGGTTAAGGGTGATAGCTTTGCCAGAAAAAGGGAGCCTTCTTCACAGTTAGATGCACTATAAATGTAATAAAGAAAAGGATTTAAAATTCAATCTATACTCCTATATTATATATTAGACCATACATTTACTTCAGGCAGAACTCAGCATTTCTCTTTTCATCCCTAGCCCAATGTGTAACATTATAGGCAGGTTAGCTGCTAGTGGTTGAGTCTATGGGTATGGAAGGGAAGGAAAGGAAAGAACACAAAATCCGTCAGTTGCACTGACTGCCATCTTTAGGTCAGAACAGGTTGTGGTTGCCTAAGGTTATTAAGTCCGTAGATTTCTTTGTTTTTCTGTGGCTGAACTGAAAAACTGTATTTATACCTTGGGATAAATGCTATCTCAGAGAGCTTATATTAACTGTTTCATTGTATATAAATGACTGATGTGCCGACCTCTCTAGTCAGCTTTCTACCTTTTCAAATCTATGTCTAAAGCACACCTTCCGTTATAATATATAGCATTTATATTAATACATATTAACATTTGAAAAAAAACCCTGGACAGCATCTACCACAGCAGACCTTTGATCCCATGTTCCTCTCTCCACAAGTCTGAAAAGATTTCAGATTATAGAGAGGAGCAAACAGGAAATTAGAAAAGTTTACTCCTGTGTCAGTATTTTCACTGAGGTCTTCAAGTCAAACTAATACATCTACTGAAATCTAAGATTTAATACTTCTCTGTCATTATTAAAATAACATACGCAAGGACTTTGTGTCTCACATTTGGCTTACCACAAGAGACACCAAGTAGGTGTCTTCTTTGTGTTCCTTCAATATGTTCTGCCACCAGCTCCCTGGTTCTTGAAGCTACTGTAACGTTTGCTTGTTGACTGGACACAGGCTTCTACCAACCTCGGTATGGTCACTATTGTGCTTACTTGCAGTTATTTCTCAATTATATTTTCTAACTCTAGGCCACGAGTAGACTGAAGAAAATTGGTGGTTCTCAAATTGTAAAGAAAGTGAATGAAGGTATTAGTGGTTAAAAAAAAATACATTTATGAAGTTATATGGAAAAATAGGGTACAATAACTGTGAATGCAATGAAAACATGAAACAATCACGTTAAACTGTATCAGTTTTCAGAGATACATAATATTCATTCTGTGGATATTATGTCGGTATACGTCAATGTTCTGGATTTTTATATCATTTTTATTTCAAAAGTCAATTTGTATTGTATCGCAAACATATATGCTATACAAACTAATTCCCAATGACTATCTGAAAGAAGCTTTAAACAAAGAGCAGATTCTTAAAAGAATCACAACCTTTACTTCCAACAGCCATAGCAATAAGTGAACCATGCAAAAATAAAAAAATTGATAATTCTTAAAGAAACCAAAGTCAAAGTTATTGAAAAAATATGTACTTTCTGTTCTTATATTATATCTATCTATATCTATATCTATATCTATATCTATATCTATATCTCAAGATGGAGTATTGTCATTCCAATCAAGAAAGACAAAAAAGAGAGAGCGCGCCAACTCTGACTTAAGACTTCCCCACATTAACAACGCTTGGAATGTAAGTAACTTGTCCTAGCCAATTGTAACTAAAACAATGAAAACCTATTTTTCCCAAAAGTGACAGACAATGCAACAAATGACCAATTACTTGAGGAAGGAAAATCTATCACTGGCTGGAATTTCAGGAAAAGCTTCTAGCTCACCACAAACCAGGAAGAAACTATTTTTAAACAAACCAGAAAGAAACTATTTTTTTAGTTTTTCATACTAATATCAGCAATAATTATTATATCTCCTTCAACTAATTTTTTTTTAACTTCCAAAACTCCTACTATCCAGCCCCTAGTCCAGGGGTGGGCAACCCCTGGCACACGTGCCAAACATGGCACGCCAGTAACTTTTGCTGGCACGCGAAACCCTCTCTCATCATCTTCCATTTACAATTTTTTTCTTAATATCGACTTTTTTATTTTCCAGATAAATTCAGTGTAGGTGCATCTTAGATAAATAAATAATTTTACATAACAAGTTATCTTAAAGACCATAGACATGGATTGACGAGAGGGGGAAGAGCAATTTCTATGCCTCTGCCTTAACTCTCCCGGCCTTCCTAGATCCGACCAGTGTTTTGGTTTCATCCACATACGCTTGTGAATCTTTGTGCTCAGTGATGAATTTTGTTAAGTCTCGTAACAGGAGTAGCCTGACGGATGAAAGTAGTAGCTCGTGCATACCTCTGAAGGTCACGAAATATAAACCTGATGTAAAATCTCTGTCATCAGTGATGCAGCAGCAAAAGCCCCACTGATAATGTCAAACAGAATCATAAAGTTTTCTGTCGGACTATCAGTGTACATGTATACATTAAAAAATAAATGTATTTTTCATCATCATATACTGTGTTTTTGTCGCTCGAATGAATTTTATTTCTTCAAGGTTCTTCACATACATACACCTTGAGAGTTATCAAGTAGGCGTAACATGTTCTCAAAAAATTAGGGTTGGCACACAGAAGAATTTTAAGTCAGAGATTTTGCTGATTTTGGCACACACTCACAAAAAGGTTGCCCACCCTTGCCCTAGTCTCTTATCTCGCGGTTTCTATCTTTTTATGATTTTGCTGTATACGCTGAGATAATCTGCTACTTGATTTTCTAAGTAACTAACTTAGTGATTACCCTCTCATATAATGTGCCATGCATATTTACTTGATATTTACATATAATTCTATTAATTACACTGCTCCAAGGCTCCATCACATATATTCACAAGAATATATATGCTTGCCTTTCAGCCCAGGGTTCGCTGCTTCTCAGTTGTTCTCCAACCCAAAGAAGAAAAATCACTGCACCATCTCCATGGCTTAAGGCAGTTTAACAGCTCCATCAGCTGTTTGGTTCAGCTGAGGTCAATGGGTTAGCTTTGAGGTTAGGAGTGAGGAGGTATGATAAGACAATGAAAAACCACTCAAATCCCACTTGAAGAAAGGACTGTTGGGAATCCTACATGCACACAGCCTCTAGCAGTGAAATGCCTTAGCTGCAGAGAGCTTCCTTGCTGAAGTCACAGTCCTTCCCAGGCTGGCCCACATAAATTATCGAATGGATGGAAGATAAAGACCTAGTTATCTATTCTAG
This sequence comes from Myotis daubentonii, assembly GCF_963259705.1. Lineage (NCBI taxonomy): Eukaryota > Metazoa > Chordata > Mammalia > Chiroptera > Vespertilionidae > Myotis > Myotis daubentonii. Next base: position 3,122,957 of record NC_081861.1, on the reverse strand, counting down.
CTCCAGAGCTCCCGATGGAGTAGGCCAAGGTTGTCACAGAAGTTATCTCCCTCTGTCCAATCTTAGTTCCATCCCCACCTTCCACAGGTGTTGATCCTAAAGGCATTCCTTACTAAACATCCTATATGTAAACTCCTTCTAGAGCAGTGGTTCTCAACCTTCCTAATGTCTCGACCCTTTAATACAGTTCCTCATGTTGTGGTGACCTCCAATTTTATTGTTACAAATTGAACATCATTAAAGCATAGTGATTCATCACAAAAACAATATGTAATTATATATGTGTTTTCCGATGGTCTTAGGCGACCCCTGTGAAAGGGTCGTTCGACCCCCCTAGAGGGGTCGCGACCCACAGATTGAGAACCACTGCTCTAGAGGAATCCAACCTAGACCAATTACTTTTTCAGGATAAATTCCTAGAAGCCAAATGACCTAATTAAGTGATAGCAATGTTTTTAGACTATACACATTATCAACAAGAAAGGTTAAAATTTTACAAAGCCTTTTTTCCTTCTGCTTCAAATTCATCTAAAATGGCAGAAAAAATATTTTAATGAATAAATCTATAACAGGAATGATAATCAAAGTATATCATCTGCAGATCAGAAAATTTTTAGGAATTCCTATAAGACAGGAAGCAGATGGGACCAGAATGACAAAGAAGATGAGAAAAACCACAATCCAAAAGTGTGAACAAAAAAGAGTAGAATTCTACCATTTTCTAGTATAAAAATAGAATCAGTTTTTCACAAGGAATTCCAAACTCAGAAAATTTCACACAACAATGACGACTCAGGACAATAAAGAACTATCTTCACAATAACAGGGCCAATAAGTCCCCCACATACATATACCTGAGCAGTTTATTCACATGTTCACTCCAAGTCTTATGTATACTCCCCAAAAAGTTATGCTATATAATCTGTTCTCTAAAAATACATGTTTTTTTGGCTGGGGTTGGAGGTTTTCATTTTGTCCTGGTGCCAAAGAGAGAAAAGTGAAGCAGCCTGAGGTAACAAATGTTTCCAATCAATTGGTAGTGGTGGTGGTAGGGTGTGTGAGGGCTACTAGTTTTGGACTTACAGGAAGACAGTGAAGAGAATGGATAGAAATAATTCAATAATTGGTATTTTTAAAGGAATTTTTTTAAAGTGGGAATGTGGTCAATGAAACTTCAAAGATTATAAAAAAAAAAACACACAACAAATCACATCTAGGAAATACAAGCCATCAGCTAGAAATACTTAAAATGCATACCTCTGCATCTATCCTCTCATTCCTCTTCTTCCTATAACAAAGAATCAACCTACTGATGACCTATAAATGGCCAGTTCATCTACACAACGGTAAGTGGGTCTAAGAGCACATCTTTTCAAAGACTTAAATCCTTAGGTTATCTTTCTGTTTTCCCATTTTATTAGATTATTTCCTCCAGCTAGTCTGCCAATATAGTCCAGTTGACACATGCCCCCTACCTCACCTTCCAAAAAAGAAAAAAGCACCTTCCAAAACAAGTATTTTTGTATTCTTCATTACCTTCACAGCCAAACATGTTATAAATGGAAAATGTAGCTAAATTCATAAACTAATAGTTTTCAAAGCCAATACAGCCCTAACTGGTTTGGCTCAGTGGCTAGAGCATCGGCCTGTGGACTAAAGAGTCCCAGGTTCGATTCTGGTCAAGGGCGTGTACTTTGGTTGCCGGCACATCCCCAGTAGGGGGTGTGCAGGAGGCAGCTGATCGATGTTTCTCTCTCATCGATGTTTCTAACTCTCTCTCCCTCTCCTTTCCTCTCCAAAATCATTAAAAATATTTTTTTAAAAAGCTAATACATATTTTAATGATCTATAAGCAACAAGGACATAAGGCCCACATGCAAACCTAATTTTCAAGTTTGGGTCTCTATTTATGTGCTCTCAAATTACTGTGCTGTACAAAAAAACAAAAGTGCAGCATTAAAAAATCAGATTGCACAGATACCTATTATGTTTCTTTTGTGTAATGGTTTCCTTTAAATAACTTATTAATTTAATTAAAATAAAAACATCTAATAGAGTATTAAATAATTATTAATGTCTGTTATCCTGAAGTCAACTTGCTAAATACTAGTTTCACATAACAATCTCAAAACGTCTAAGCTATAGCCTCCTCCCCTCATTTAGATTAGAAGACAGAAGCCCTGGGATGTATATATAAACTGCTGATGGTAATGCAGCTAATGGTAAACAACAGAGATGAGCTGCTATAAATAAACAAACAAACAAACAAACAAAAAGCAAGCAAGCATGCCTAACTCCAAAATCCATAGATTACACCTGTCTCAAACTAAAATTGCATTTTCATTAGGAAAGTGTTCACTTGACTTAACACAAAAGTAGCATAATAAAACATCAATACTAAATGCCAGCAATCCTTCACTCTAGCCCTATAATAACCTACCAGTTGTTCTGCCCACTAAACACATATGTGGAAACAAGCATAATAAATCCAACCACTCTACATTAAGATGTTTACTACAATCAAAGGTTAAAATGTTTTTGCTTATAAAGATGCAGTTTTTGCTATAGATTTACCTTTGGTATTGAGGAAGATAATTTTGGGGGTGCTTTCAACTTCCTAAGTGAGTAATGGTTGGGGGATCAGCAGTTTAGTAAAATAAAAAGGACACTTCTTCGGGGTCTACCTCCAGTTATTTAACTCACTTCAATTCTTATAGGAAAAAAAATGAATAAAAATCTTGTTTTAACCAATGCTCATGCTCATATCTGATCATCTCTCTGTGTTATTTACCTTTACAATAAATAACATGGCTACATATCACATTTTTGTTCAAATATTGTCTAGCTCAGTGGTTCTCAACCTCTGGCCCTTTAAATACAGTTCCTCACGTTGTGACCCAACCATAAAATTATTTTCGTTGCTACTTCATAACTGTAATGTTGCTACTGTGATGAATCATCATGTAAATATCTGATATGCAGTATGGTCTTAGGTGACCCCTGTGAAAGGGTCGTCCGACCGCCAAAGGGGTCGCGACCCACAGGTTGAGAACCGCTGGTCTAGCTAAAATGGAAGTTTTATAGCCAGGATTAAATTAAAAAAAAAAAAAAAGAAATGCTGTGTTTGTGTTATTTTTCTAAAGTGTCCACCAATGGCTCACTTTCTACTATGGTACAACCTTTGATGGGCAGGAATTTTTTCATAAGGTAGAACAAAACGGTAGTGCACATGTAGGTGGCTATAAGTTTAACTGAATGGTCTATAGATAATTTACATAGAGTTACATGAATTCTTCACATTTCCATCTATCCTGCTTTTTTCTTTCTTTCTTCCTTTCTTTTTTCTCATTTAGGATGTTCATAAGCTTACAATTTCTTAGAAGTAAAACTGGTAGTACCCTTGATAAAGATAGGGTACAAACTATCACAATTATTTTAAACACATATATAAATCAAACAGTAATTAACAAGGGGAAAAATTACCTTTTGGATAATCTTCCAATAAGAGGTTGAAGTGACCTAATTGACAAAAGAAATCAGACTCCACTTTTCCTTCAGCTTTTAAGATTAGAGATTCGTAGCAGCGAACAGCCTAGAAATAAAAAATACAAACATTTAAGAAAAAGACAAAACCCTAAAATGCATTTCCTTCCTGACATAATGCACACATCTTCCATTTAATTATCCAAGAAATCAATATATTTATTTCACTTCTACCTCAGACATACTCAATGTAGCATTCTTTATTTTATTTTATTTTATTTTATTTTGAAAAGGGGGAAGGGGGAGAAAGAAACATTGAAGTGAGAGAGGCTCCTCGATCAGCTGCCTCCCATACACACCCGGACCAGGGAACAAACCCACGGCCCTCCGGTGCACAAGAGGCACCAGGGTGAATGCAGCACTCTTTAGAATACCTAAGTGTTTATTAAAAGAGCCACTAGTTATTACATAAGAGTTTTTCCTATCTATAAAATGAAGATGCTTGCCAAATAAGATAATGTAGGAGCACTCTGATAATTTTATTCATAAGCTATAAATCTAAATTATTACTATGGTCTCTGTTGATATAAGTAATATCCATCTTTCCAACAAATAGAAAGAACTTTATTAAGTTATGTGACAATTCATAGAATCGCCAGAATAATATTAATAACTTCCATTTATACTTAACAGCTACTTTCTGCCATAACCTCTACCAGTTTAAACTGCCATAAATTGCCTTTCAACTGTCTCCTCATGAAATACATCAAACCCACCAATTCTCATTCTATTCCTAATCCTTCCCCACACTATTATACATGCATTTGCATTCATTCTCACTGTTCCTTCCCTGAAGAAAAACAAAAAAACAAGAAACAATATTTTAAGCTTATCTTAAAAAAAAAATCCAAGGGACTGCATGAGAAAATGAACAATGGAAAGAAGATAATTCTGGACTCTGACATATTCCAGTTATCATTTGCTACAGAAGAGCCTGGGGAACTTAGCCTCTCTTTTTTGTGTATTAATAACATTCAAAGGGCTGGCAAAAGGAATAAAATTAGAAAACTTTAGGGGCTTCTAGTCAAGATGGTGGGGTAAGTAAATGTAGTACTTGCATCCTCCCACCACCACATCAAAATTACAAATAAACTATAGAACTATCATTCAGAACCTGAAATCCAGCTGAACAGAAGACGTCCTAAAACTAAGGATATATAGAAGAAGCCACATCCAGACTGGTAGGAGGGATGGAGATGCCGAACAGGCCGGTCCCACACCCACATGTGGCAGATAAAAATCAAGAGGGATATCTCAGCTGCAGAGGTTCACCCTGAGAAATGAGGGGTCCCAGACCCAAACTAGGCCCCTGAGCCCAGGGTTCCAATGCCAGGAAGAGAAGTCCGCACAACTCTGACTGTAAAAACCAGCTGGGATTGTGATTGTGTGAGACAAGAAGGAAGGATCTTAATGGGCCGGCCATGGACTTACTCGGACTCACGCCCTCTGAGCTACATTGCTAGGGCAGCAGCTCGAAGGGCACCAGGAACTGTCTGGCACCAAGGCGAGGTCTGGGATGGTGGTTTTCTCTCAAAAAGAAGTGCTAGCAGAGGCCACTGTTCCTTTTCTGAGCCCTTCTCACACAAAGCCAATAGCCGGGAGCCATATCTGAGTCTCCATCAACCTGGCTAACACTGTTCACCCTGTCTTGGTGATTCCATGAGACCCCCATCCCATCCAACTTGCAGGCCCACCCAAGCTGTTTCCAGTGGCTTTTCCATACCAATGGCCTATCTTGGCTCAGGCTACAGACTTTTCCTAAAATCTCTCAAACAAGCAGCATCTGCCCTTGGCCTTGGCATGCCCCATATGTCTAAGTGTCCCAGGCCTGAAATGCCCAGCTTGGGTGACTAGGGAGGTTGTGCCACTGGACCCTACAGGAAACCTACTACAATTAGGCCACTCAATGAAGATTGAGAGACGTAGCAACTCTATACACAGAAACAAACACTAGGATGCTGCCAAAATGAGGAGACAAAGAAACATGTCACAAATGAAAGAACAGAACAAAACTCCAAAAAAGAACTAAACAAAATGGAGACAAGCAATCCACTAGATGCAGAGTTCAAAGCAATGGTTATAAGGATGAGCAATGAACTCAGCAAAAACTTCAACATAATAAAAAAGGACAAGAAAACCACAAAAGAGAACCAGTCAGAAATGAAGGATACATGAACTGAAATGAAGAATACTTTAAAGGGAATCAATAGTAGAGTTGATGAATCTGAGAATCAAACAGCTATCTATATATATAAAAGGCTAAGTGACCTATGATACATACGTCCAACCATCCAGTACATATGATGCACACTGGCAATTTAAAAATAAACGTTGACTCTCACATGCACAATACATGTAAAATTCTCACTGGAGCCAATCACACTGTCACTGTCAATCATGAATTTGGTTGACACTTCTATTATAGAGAAAGGGTGACTAGCAATACTAAAATATTTCTTCTAATTAATTTTCTTTCAATGTGCATGAATCTGTGCACCAAGCCACTAGTTTGGAATATAAGGAAGCAAAAAAACACCCAATCAGGACAACAAAAAGAAAAAAGAATCCAAAAAATAAGGATAGTGTATGGAGCCTCTGGGACAATTCTTCAAGCATACCAATGTTCACATTATGGAGTGCCAGAAGGAAAAGAGTAAGAAATCAAAAACCTATTTTAAAAAATAATAGAAAAACTTCCTTAACATGGTGAAGGAAATAGACATAAAAATCCAGAAAGCACAGAGTCCCAAACAAGATGAACCCAAAAAGGCCCACACCAAGACACATCATAATTAAAATGCAAAAGGTTCAAAACAAAGAAAGCATCTTAAAGGCAGCAAGAGAAAAGCATTTGGTTACCAACAAGGGAGTTCCCATAAGACCGTCAGCTGATTTCTCAACAGAAACTATGCAGTCCAGAAGGGAGTGGCAAGAAATATTCAAAGTGATGAAAAGCAAAGACCTACAACCAAGATTACTCTACCAAGCAAAGCTATCATTTAGAATCCAAGGACATATAAGGAGCTTCCCAGACAAGAAAACTTTAAAGGAGTTCATCACCACCAAGCCAACATAACATGAAATGGGTCTATTTTAAGAAGTCTTCTTTAAGAAGAAAACAAGAAAGAAAAAAAATATTAAAAATATGAACAATAAAATGGCAAATACATATCGATTAACAATTAACTCTAAAAAAAAATAAACAAGCAGAACAGATATAGACTCATAAATACAGATAACATTTTGATGGATGCCAGATGGGAGGGGGGATTGTAGAGAAGGGTGAAAAGGGTGGAGGGATTAAGAAGTACAAATTGGTAGTTACAGGATAGTCAAAGGGATGTCAAGTACAGCATAGGGAATATAGTCAATAATATTATAATGGTTATGTCAGATGGGTAAGATATTTATTGGGGTGATCACTTAGTAAGTTATATAATGTCTAACCACTGGGATGTACACCTCAAACTAAAATAATATTGAATGTCGCCTTTAATTGAAAAATAAAAAAATATATATTTTTAAAAGGAAAACTTCAAGGGTTTATCACAATGCTTAGCACTCCATAGGTATTTAATAACTTTCTTTACTTTCTCCTTAGATAAGAAAAAAATGCTCTAACTCTTTCAAGACTGTTTCAAGCTTCAAAATAATTTTGTCAAAATTTCCCTAACAGTTTACTGTACAATGTTGTGTTATAGTGTGTTCTAGTCACTAAAAAAGAAAATATGCATGATTTCTCAAATCTCTGGGTACAAATCCAGGTTTAGTGCCCACAAAGAAAGGAACTAGAATAGCTTTAATTATCAAAAAATGCTTTCACCACCTCTTCAAAAGCTTTTGATGGGATAAGAAAATGTAATGTGGAGCAAACACCCACTTAAAATGCCTTGATTTGTCTTCTCCTGTAAAGTAAAGCCATTGAGAATTTCAAAATGTATATATTAAAAATTTACCTGTACAAAGCACATATGGGAAAGGCATCCTAAAACAAGGCAAATCTGAGGTGGTTCTATTATCCTTGAACCCTAACATTTATAACAAGACTGTCTTCAGTTCCTATTCCACTCCTAGCTATCTAAATGTGCATGTGTACCAAATCACAATCACTGAAATTAATCATTGTGCTTCCTTATAATTAAGAGTCTGGATGCTACACTGAAGTCTAAGAAATTACTATAATTTGGAGGCATGAAATTTCAAGATCTTCTTTAAGACATATATTAATCCTATCTGGCTGATGCTTAAGAGTACAAAAATACAATTTATTCTAGTGCTTTTTAATATCAGAGAAATTTATAAAATTGTTGGGCTACAGAATAACAATTCTTAATTTTACATTAAATAAGTGACTTTTTTAAAGCTATCAATGACATTTAAATAAAGCACTCATTAAAACAGTTGTCTTTGTTTTTTCTAAACTCTTACTAAGATACTTAGAAACTTTTCCTACTCCTCTGACAATTTCCTATGGATGATTAGCATTAAATTTACAAGCAAATATGGCTTCATGGTAAAAAAAAAAAAAAAAAGGATTCAAGATACAAACACAAAGAACTTTTGTTTAATAACTTAAGCTAAAACATGACAACATCATATACTTCATCTTATCACCATATCTTGATGCCATTACCATGATCATCTATTGCCTATCTTTCATTTCCTATAAAGCAAAGAAACACATCTAAAATGAATAGCATAGCCCAGGCAGTGTGGCTTAGTGGTTGAGCATCGACCTATAAACCAGGAGGTCACGGTTCCATTCCTGGTCAAGGCACATCCCCAGGTTTCAAGCTCAATCCCAGTGGGGGGCATGCAGGAGGCAGCCGATCAGTGATTCTCTCTCATCATTAATGTTTCTATCTCTCTCTCCCTCTCCCTTCCTCACTGAAATCAATAAAAATATATTTTAAAAATATATAAGTAAATAATATTAAATGAATACTATACACAATTCTGATCGTGTGAAATGTAACAGGTAAAAATCAGAATGAGCACATTTTAAATTCACCTATCCATATACTCGGGCTTCATTAACAAATTCATAATACAGATGGGTCACTGACTCACAGTGGTTCAATTTATGATTTTTTTTTTATTTTACTTTTACGAAAGTGATAAGCATTTAGCAGAAATGGGCTCCAGTGGTTGGCAAACTCATTAGTCAACAGAGCCAAATATCAACAGTACAATGATTGAAATTTCTTTTGAGAGCCAAATTTTTTAAACTATATAGGTAGGTACATTGTTATTAACTTAATTAGGGTACTTCTAAGGCTTAGGAAGAGCCACACTCAAGGGGCCAAAGAGCCGCGTGCGGCTCGCGAGTCGCAGTTTGCCAACCACGGGGCTAGGCTAAGTTATGATGTTCGCGGTAGGTTAGGTGTATTAAATGCATTTTGGACTTAGGGTATTTTCAACTTCTGATGGGTTTATCAGAATGTAACTCCATCATAAGTGAAGGAGTACTTGTAATATCCAACAAAACTAGCATGAAACTAACAAGGAATGTTAGTGATCAAAGACAATGCTGACATAGCCAAGTATCAAATGAGATAAAAGTGAACAAGAAGGCAGAATAGTTTTCAAGAGCGTTGTGTCACCATTTCACAGTGAAACATCATGAATTTATTTGCAGTGTTTGAGGTAAGCCCTGACATTAAATATAAGCAAATACTAACAATTTTAAGGAGCAGTTGGAGGAAAATGAGATAATTTCTAATACTATTACCTAGAATTAAACACAGTATTTTAAATAATATGTTTATTCAAAAGCTAACTATAAACATAAAAGATATATAGGTAGTTTAGATTTAGAACAAAGTTCAGGTAAACTTCTATAAAGCAAAACTATTTTCCATTAAAAGGGTTACTCTTATATTCTTGCTCTTTTTAGAAATTTTAAATATGCACAAGTAAAATCATCCTCATAGAGAGTGAGAGTGAGTGTGTGTGTGTGTACACGCACATGCAGAGAAAAAGGACTATAATATATAAAACAAATGTTAAAAATAAAAAATCTATAGTCAGGCCATACAGTAACTTCTTTTTATTTTGCTCATTTTATTCCTCTATATTTTCTGGAGTTTTCATAATTAACCTGTACCATTTCTATTCTTATAAAGACATCATTAAAAAATTATTATGCTTTCCTCCAGAATTCATCTTACCTTTAGTGAGGGTAGTCAAAAATTTGAATAAAAATCATTTGTATCTAGATCATCATTCAATAGAGCACTTTCTGCAATGATATAAATATTCTACAATCTGCCCAATATAGTAGCCCCTAGACACATGTGGCAATTGAGCACTAGAAATATGGTCGGTGCAAGTCAACAACTGAATTTTTAAATTATTTCATTTTCATTTTTATTTAAATTTAAAGACAGGTGGCTATGGAGAGTGTATAGCTAGCTAATTTTTAAAGCTTTAAAAAAACTGAATATTCAATCCACATACTAAATACTAGGAAAGCAAAATTTCTTACGTTTATAAATGAAAAGCCTAAAAAAAATGGAATATCCTATACTGGGGATGAGCAATGCCCTCCACAAAAAATCACTCTAACAGTCTATAGTTCTTTACAGTTAGTAGCTTACATATTTATAATATTTATAATCCTTATTCCTTACCACATACTGGGAAAAACATTGAGAATGAAAATAAACAGTTAATCATTAAATAATAGAATCAAAGGAAAGTGAATTAACATCCTCCCAGCTAGGTGAAGATCTTGGATGCCTTCCCCCATTATAGTGCCATTTTCCATCATGTTCAATATAATTTGTGTTTAATATCTGCTTTATTTTTCTTATTTGAAAAATGTGTTATCTCAGAACAGTAATATCATCATTACCCTCTATTTCTAAACCTTGATAAAGTTTAGAGCTCATGAACACAGCTATATAACCAATTTATTTTTAATGTTAAGCATTAAAGTCTTTTATGATGAACTTGGTAAGTTCCTAACTAAAATATGACACTTGCTAATATCTTAGGATTGTTAAACATAGGAAACTCTTAAACAAATGATCCTCTGCTCCCCCCACCCTCCAATATAGAAGATTGGCTGAAGTAGCGTGGTGACATACAAATACTAGAATAAATTAATATAGATTTACATACCCCAATGGTGTGCCCCCCCTTTTTTATGCCTACCACAAATGCCTGAGATAGAATCTCAACACAGTTCTAGTTTGATGGCTCCCCTTTTCTGAAGCCCCTCCCCTTTATCAAGCTCCTAGGTACTTCCTGCCTCCCTCACCTGTAAGCTTTCTCAGGGGAGGGGCCATATCCCAACTCATGGTCACAAAACAGTAGCGTAATATATTATTTCTTGCATTAACAAAGCAATGTCACTTTATTATTGTACGTCCTCAAATAACCCTCTCTTCTTTGTCCTAAACTTTCCATTTCTTAAGAGCTGCAAGTCAGGATGCTAACAATTAATCTTATTATTTAAAACTAGAGGCCTGGTGCACAAAATTTATGCACGGGGCGGGGCGGGGGGGGGGGTAGGTCCCTCAGCCCAGCCTGGGCCCTCTCGCAATCCAGGACCCCTCGGGGGATGTCTGACTGCCGGTTTAGGCCCAATCCTCGCAATCCGGGATGCTGCATGCACCAGTGACCATACTTTTTATACAGGTGAAAGGCATCTTGCTGTTGTATGGGCAGCTACATTTTTTTGCCCTGATTATAAAAAGTAGTACCGAACATGATCCTTCTGAGGCAGTAGTACCATTTTCCCCATCTTTTGGGTGGAAAAACTGAAGCAGAGAGAAGTTAAGTAATTGGCTTTGTCACACAGTTATTAAGTGTCAGAATAGGACTGACTACAAAATGTACAAGCCAGAGTTCATGCATGTCATCGCTGCATCATCCTGTTTTTTCAGTGTTAGAGTAGCCTTGCCAGGTTTTAATTTTTAAATCTAAGAGACTGTTCCCAATATATAGGGTAGGGTCCCTAGCCCTGGCCGGCAATCAGGGCTGATCTGTGGGGCGACCAGTGGGCTCCCAAAGACACCTGCCTTGGCTGGCAGCCTGGTGCCGCCTGCTCGCTGGCCCCAACTGGGGGCAGCTCCTACATTAAGCGTCTGCCCCCTGGTGGTCAGTGCATATCATAGCAACCAGTTGTTCTGCCAGTCGTTCGGTTTGCATATTAGGGTTTTATTATATAGGATCATTTCCATTAAGGTATAAATCACTACTGTTTTAAATGTACCAATGCTTTTAAATAAACCAAACTTTTAAGTTTGACAATAATAAAACACAAGTACACAGTTCTGCCCATACTTCCTAAAAGCCAGCCACAGACATACAAGATGGTTTAGCAGCTGACTACTTATAAACATTAAGGGATTTAAGCATGTTTAAAACATACTATCCTGACCTGTTCCCCCAAAACCCTAAAAATGTCTACATCATTAAAGTTGATATCCTTTCCAGAAATATGTCTCATAAATTAAAATTCTTATCCTTTCTAGACACTCAGCAATGCCTTTGTCTGGCTGCTTTTAAAACATCTTTAAAAGTATCCAAGTCTAAACCATTTTTTGAAATTTCAACACACCACATTTTTTTTAATGAGGGAAGAGTTACATGCTTTAAATGATATAATCTCAAGCATTACTGATTCTTAATGACATATCTATTCCTGAATTTATATATCAGAATTTTCTTTATAATTTCATGTTATTTTTGACAAATTAAAATCGATACATCACCAATTCTAAAGGGTATACTATAGTGAAAAGTCTTTCTCCCAATCCTGACCCAAGCCACCCAGTTCCCTTTCCCAGAAGCAATAAATGTCCAAAAAAAAAAAAATCTATATTCAAGATTATTTTGTGCGGGTGCAAGTACATATATTTTCCCCACTTGCGTATTAATATTTACATATTTTATATAAGCACTGCTGTGTAACTTGCTTCAGATTTTAGGTGTCCCTATCATCCTATCTCCTCTCCTCTGTTAATAGAAGCCCTACATTTAATTAGGCATATGTTTAGATAGAATGAGTACTGGGATCCCCAGCCATCCTTGCAGGTGTGGCGTAGTGAAATGGGTATAAAGAAAGCACATGCTCTGCTTCAACCTCTCCTCTCCCTAGCTGGAATCACCTAGATGACTAAAGCCACAAAAGCTGATAGGGAAGTCCAAGTTCCTGGAGCAATATGGATTAGTAGTATTCCAGAGAAGCCAGAAACTGACTGCCTTTGAGAATTCTTGTAAAAGATAAAGTCCTCAAAAACAAAAACAAAAAGAGTCTAATGAAATAATCATTAACACAATACAAAAAGCATAAAGGGAAGGAAAAAAAAATCTAGCTGTTACCCATACCTAACATTTTAGAAACGATATAAGAACTTATACATCTGTTACTCTACCCTATCTCCCTCACTCCAATTTTCAACTAATATATGTCACCTTTTATTTACATCACAACAAAATCAGTATAAAAAATTTTAAGCATCACTCTCAATCCTGGATTTCTCAGCCTCTCTGGACCTACTACCCTGCATTCAGTGGATGCTAATGAGTAAGTAAGTACCATTCAAGGAACTAGCACAGAACCTTAAGTACCATTCTTTTCAAACAAACTATTGAAAATGCTTCGATACTGAAAAAATATTCTCACGGGACTACACTACTGAAATCAAACTAGATAAATTTAGCATTAGTAATTCAAGTGCTGACAGTTAATATTTGAGCTCTTGATATGTACCAGTCACTACCTTAAGCACTTTACACATGTTTATTCATTTAATCCTCACAATTACTCCATGAGATAAGGAGACCCTACTTCAGAGATAGGAAAACCCAGGCATAAAGAAAGTTAATCCTGTGCTCCAGGTCACATAGCTACTAACTAGCAGAGGCTGCATTCAAACATTATGGCTCCAGAGCCTCTGAGCAGTAAATTGTTCAACTATGGCTGTGCCTAGGGACCTAAAGTCATTTTCAAACAAAGGAGCTCCATAAGTTGCTTTTCCTCTTACACTTCTACACACTGGCTCCTTCTATAACTCTACCTCCAAACCAAACAGAAAAGCAACACACAAGATCAGCACTTCCTGCTCCCACCATCCCACAGGAAGATTTAGCCTCAGTTCTTTACCATGTTTTCTCACCTTGCTTTACTGTAAATCATATAAAAAGCGATCATTATTCAAAAAGACACACACATTCAAATGAAAGCAAATCAGCAACAACAAAATACAAAATAAACCAACCAAAGCCACCTATGTGGCAGAAAAACACAACTACTCCTATCCTATATAATAAAAGAGAAATGTGTAAATTGACCATCCCTCCGCTACGTTCACCAGCCAATCAGGAGTATGCAAATTAACACAGATGGTGGGTTAATTTGCATACACAGGTGCTGGGCGGAGAGCAGAGCTGGAGAGCCGGCAGAGAGTGGAGCAGCTTGGGGAAATTGGCTTCTCAAGCTGCCAGACAGAGAGCAGAGAGGGAGAGCTGGTGGCTTGGAAGACTTGGCAGAGTGGGAGGCCATGGGACAGAGACAGAGAAGGAAGGGAAAACCAAGATCGCAGGGAGCACCAGGAATTCTGGGAATAGTAGTTTTGGTGGCAGCCCCAGGACCGGAAGTGGAAGCCCAGAGTGCGGGGAGCACCAGGAATGCTGGGAATTGTAGTTCTGGTGGCAGACGGATCTCCTAGACCAGTGGTCAGCAAACTGCGGCTCCTGAGCCACATGCAGCTCTTTGGCCCCTTCAGTGTGGACACGAAGTTTCAATCACACTGTACGTGCGCACCCGCACGTGGTATTTTGTGGAAGAGCCACACTCAAGGGGCCGCAGTTTGCCGACCACTGTACTAGACACTAGAGCAATGGTTCTCAAGCTTCCTAATGCCGCGACCCTTTAATACAGTTCCTCATGTTGGGGTGACCCCCACCATAAAATTATTTTTGTTGCTACTTCATAACTGTAATGTTGCTGTTATGAATTGTAATGTAAATATCTGATATGCAGGATGCATTTTCATTGTTACAAATTGAACATAATGAAAGCATTGTGGTTAATCACAAAAACAATATGTAATTATATATGTTTTCCAATGGTCTTAGGCGAACCCTGTAAAAGGGTCATTTGACCCCCAAAGGGGTCGCGACCCACAGATTGAGAACCGCTGCACTAGAGCAAAGTGAGCCTGGAGCAAGTTACTGCTGCGGTGGGGGATGGAAGGAAAGCAAAAGTGAGAGACATAAGTAAAATCAGAGTGTCTAGGAAAAATTAAAGGGAAGATATCCTAAAACTTCCAGGAAATCTCCGCCAATAAAGCAAGGGGAAAAAAAAATGCCTCTATTATTCTGTGAACAACAAACCAAACTGAGTTGGGGTCTCAGACAATTTGTTCATATGATTACAAAGACAGACAGAAACTCCCAGATTGGAGAGGGCTCCCCTGAGGGTTCCCAGATTGGAGAGGGTGCAGGTCGGGCAGGCTGAGGGACCACCACCCCCCCCCGACCCTGTGCATGAATGTTGTGCACAGGCCTCTAGTATATAAATAATAATATACCAGTTCAATGACAAGTGCTGGCGAGGATGTGGAGGAAAAGGAACCCTCATGCCGTGCTGGTGGGAATGCAGACTGGTACAGCCACCGTGGAGAACAGTATGGCGTTTCCTCAAAAAACTAAAATGGAACCCCATTTGACCCAGTAATCCCACTTCTGGGAATATATCCCAAGAAACCAGAAACACCAATCAGAAAGGATATATGCATCCCTATGTTGATAGCAGCACAGTTTACAATAGCTAAGATTTGGAAACAGCCTAAGTGCCCATCAGCAGATGAGTGGATTAAAAAACTGTGGTACATCTACACAATGGAATATTATGCTGCTGTAAAAAGGAACTCCTACCATTTGCAACAGCATGGATGGACCTGGAGAACATTATGCTAAGCAAAATAAGCCAGTCAATGAAAGAAAAATACCACTCAATATAATGAACAACATAAACTGATGAACAAAAACAGATCCAGAGATAGAGAAGCATCAATCAGACCATCAAACCTCAGAGGGAAGTCAGGGGAGGCTTGGGGTAAGCGGGAGAGATCAACCAAAGGACTTGTATGCATGCATATAAGCCTAACCAATGGACACAAACACCACCGGGGTGAGGGCATGAATAGGGAGGTGGAGGGCAAGGGGGGGATAAGGTCACATATGTAATACCTTAATCAATAAAGAAAATAAATTATATATATATATATATATATATATATATATATATATATATATATATATATATATATCAGTTCAGACAAAATGTGGTGTAAATATGAAATATGTTAAATGGCTTCATGCTACTTCTTTTTCTTTGTACCTTCTTAATTGTTATCTCCTTAGTTTACCTACTGTTGTCATTTTCTCTCTTTAGTATATTTGCCAAAAAAAAGGCCAAATACAACTGCAACAAAAGCAAATTAAGTTATACTGTCTCAACAATTTGGCTAGTTTACTACTAACTCTACAACCTTTATTGTTGATGCATGTAGCCAAACGAACTAATGAATTCTACACTAGCACACATGCACATATACACACCCACGGCCAATAATGAATTTTTAAAAAGCTGTTGGGTAAAAATAGCTAAGTTATTTTCCAAATAATGTTTTTCTATATCATACTAAATGTACCATTGTGCAGATGGGGTATAATCAAGTCATTATTTATAAAGCCTCATTCAAATTAGGCACATGAATTAAGTCTTGAATAATCTCTAAAA
The DNA here is from genome assembly GCF_963259705.1 of Myotis daubentonii. Taxonomy (NCBI): domain Eukaryota; kingdom Metazoa; phylum Chordata; class Mammalia; order Chiroptera; family Vespertilionidae; genus Myotis; species Myotis daubentonii. The sequence continues at coordinate 3,106,654 of NC_081861.1, read as the reverse complement.
TAATGTATATTTAAAATTTGGAGATAAGGAGAGTATGAGGTAGAATTTCAGCAGTGACTTCTATGAAATACTAGTATATAGCCCAGAGTAATTCTGCGATTTCCCATGTAAAGTGATAAGCATTATACCTTTTTTTTTTTTTTTTAACTTCATTTGCTTTCTACTCCACAGGGTATATTATTTATCCAGAGGTAGACAGAGACAATCTTACAAGCAATCATTCTCCCTGTCATTTCAGCTGTACATTTAATTCAAAATTCCAAAAATACACAAACAGAAAGAAAGCCATTTACAACAAAATTACGTAGACCAATTCTCTATGAAGTTGTAAAAGACCGTATCTATTATGCTTGCTATAATATATGCAGTTCAAATTAACATCTTTGGTAGCAAAATATGCATTCATTTGCCTTATACATCTCTCTAAAATAATAAATGCACAAAAAAGGGGAAGGAGCAAGCACCCCATTGGGGGAGGGGAAGAAGACAAATTTATGAGCATGAACTCCACCGAAAATAATCTGCTTTGAATTCTTCAACTTCTAATATGTAGAAGGCACTTGGATTTATTAAACGAACAATCCCAAAACTGGAGAAACTGTAACATAATAAAGACTTCTCCCCAAAGATAGTACTTAAAAAAAAAAAAAGGTTTAAGCAGTCGGAATATAGCCTTCCAGACTTTTACTATGCACATATACAAATAGTACAAACCTTTGTATGCAGTTTTATAAATGATCTTTCATTTGATATATTAACTGCTTACCATGCCAAAACATATAGATCTATAGTAAGTTAACAACTGTATAGCATTTTACTGAACAGTTAAGCCATAATTTGTTTCTACTGAAGAGTATCTGGTTGTTAACCAAGTTTTTATTACTATTACCCGATGAACATAATTTCGTCAATTTACATTTCTTCAAGGTAAGTTCCTCACAGTCAATGGAAAGCATAATTTAAGGCTTTTGATAACCTCACCAGCAAAGTTGAACCAATTTAATCTCCCACCAGCAGTGCTCATTTTCAGTTTTGATAACTTTTTTCCAAATATTTATCGGCGAAGTTTATTACCTTCTTTCATGAACCATCAACCTGATCACAGATATAAACAGGTGTTTTTTTCCTAAATGATTTTTCAGGTGCTATTTATATATAAAGTACTTTATATATAATATTACTGCAGAATATCTCTTCCCAGTCTGCATTTGCCTATGAATTCTTAGACAGATTTTGATGTAAAAGGTTTCTCAAAACCAATTATTTCCTTTGCAATGTATACTATGTTAAGTTCAGAATTAGAAAATCCCCAACCCCTGTCCTGATAAACATTCAGCAATATTTTCTTCTAGTGTAAAGAAAGAACTTAATCCCATTTTTCTTTTCTGTCCAATTTCTTTTTTACTGGCCCAGCATGATTCAGGCTCTGTAATTGCCCCCTTCTCACGAACTAAAAAATAACATACATACATACATACATACATACATACACACACACACAGCTGTTTCTTAGAGTTATATTCTACACTCAAAGCTTTCCAACAAATGCACTAAGAATGGGTAACAGGAGTGCTAAGACAGAGCTGGCCTCAGCCTCTGGGGATGCCAGGAAAAGAACAGCCAGGGTGCCAGGGCAGCCTGAACCTCTCGCCGGAGCCCTTGTGTATGTACCATCGCCAATCTTAAGTGCCTTCAACAGTATTTCCTGGTAATTAGCATGAACTATCAGTTTTACATGCATGCCATAAAATGAAAAGGGTTGAGAAGTACTTCCACTTCAGACAACCTGCACAGCCAGCCACTCTGCTAAAAAACAAAAATGTCAGACAAAACACGGTGGCAGTGGGAATGACACACATTCTCAGCGTGAAGTTGACCTAGTAAGAAGTTAAAAAGAATAGGCTTGGGGGTGAGGTGGATGATAACTTAGAGAGGCAAAGGTACAGAGAGTACTTAAACAACTTTTTGCACTGAGGACACTTGAAAGCTTATGTAAACCTGAGTGTTGGGTTTAGAAGCCTCATTAAGGGGACAGACTACAAAACCTGAGGCCACCCAAGAAGGGGAGTCAACTAAGATACACTCCCCCGGAACACTAAAACCTCAATAGACTACAGCTTCAATCTAAGTGTAAGCTAAAATCTAATAATAATAAAACAATTTTTTAAACTTTATTTTAAAACTGGTCTTGAAAGAATAAGGAAAATTACCCATTCCATAATGGCAACGATTGGAGAAAAAATATCCAGAAATTTGTAACCAAAACCCTAAATTCACTCAATCTGAGGGGAACATATAAACCTCAGGCAAGAATTTATATTCAAAAAGTCACTAAACATGGAAAGGGGGGAAAAGCAGATCAAAGAAGGTGATCAATACGTGGATATATTTAATACAATTTTAATCACAGCAAATATAAATGCAATAAATGTTGGTGGTGAGCCAATAGGTTATTGCTAAGGGAAGAAAAAAAAAAGGTGGGGGGATAACCATTAGTCTCCTATAACCTATTCCAGATGGATTAAAGGGCTAAATGTAAAAGGCAAAATATCTAAACCTTTTGTAAGAAAACATAGCAAAATGTATTTGACATCAGTATAGGGTAGGATTTCTTTAAAAATAGATTTTTAAAAATGCAAGTCATGAAAAGGAAGTTGACAGATAAATTCAACTACATCAACATTGGACCACACAAATACAAAGGCAAGTCACTAACTGGGAAAATATATTTTAATGACAAAGCACTCGTATTCAGAATATATATATCTCCCAAGAATCAATAAGAAAAAACAATTAAGTAACAACTGATGAAAATTTGATCTGCTACTGAGAACTATAAACTGCAAGAGTGGATTGGAGAACCAAGATGGCGGCATAGGTTAACGCCGGAGTTTGCTGCTTTGAACAACTACTTCAAAAGTGAAACCAAAAAACGGAAGGGACATCACCCAGAACCACAGGAACGCTGGCTGAGTGGAAGTCCTACAACTAGGAGGAAAGAGAAACGCACACAGACACTCAGAAGAGGCGCAGTGCTGAAGTCAAATTCTGAGGTGCGGAGTGCGCGGAGCGGGCTGGCAGCGGAGGGCGCGGTTGTTGTTTTCAATCGGGAGGGAGTCGCAGACTCTGAGCACCAGATCCGGGCGAGTCTTTAGGGACCCAGACTCAAACGGGAGAAGCGGGACTGTCTGGCTTCGGTCAGAGCGAGTGCAGCTTTCTCTCCCAGCTTTGCAGTGGGTGCTGGGACTCAGAGAGGCAGAGCCCCTGGGGACAGGACTGAGAGCTGCCATAACGGCTCTCTCTGGCCCACGCTGTTGATCCTGTGCGACCCGCCCCGCCCAAGCCCTGCACGGAGGCATTTGCCGGATAGCCTCAGGCAAAGGCTAGATTAGCACCTCCCTAGAGGACAGAAGTTCTCTCACTGCTGACACAGCTGATTCTCATAGCCACTTGGCCTGGAGGTCAAACCCTCCCTGGAATTAGCTACAACAATCAAGATTTAACTATAAGACTGCGAACAAAGACCACTAGGGGGTGCACCAAGGAAGCATAACAAAATGCGGAGACAAAGAAACAGGACAAAATTGTCAAAGGAAGATATAGAGTTCAGAACCACACTTTTAAGGTCTCTCAAGAACTGTTTAGAAGCTGCCGATAAACTTAATGAGATCTACACGAAAACTAATAAGACCCTCGATCTTATATTAGGGAACCAACTAGAAATTAAGCATACACGGACTGAAATAACGAATATTATACAGACGCCCGACAGCAGACCAGAGGAGCGCAAGAATCAAGTCAATGATTTGAAATGCGAGGAAGCAAAAAACATCCAACTGGAAAAGCAAAATGAAAAAAGAATCCAAAAATGCGAGGATAGTGTAAGGAGCCTCTGGGACAGCTTCAAGCGTACCAACATCAGAATTATAGGGGTGCCAGAAGATGAGAGAGAGCAAGATATTGAAAACCTATTTGAAGAAATAATGACAGAAAACTTCCCCCACCTGGTGAAAGAAATGGACTTACAGGTCCAAGAAGCGCGGAGAACCCCAAACAAAAGGAATCCAAAGAGGACCACACCAAGACACATCATAATTAAAATGCCAAGAGCAAAAGATAAAGAGAGAATCTTAAAAACAGCAAGAGAAAGAAACTCAGTTACCTACAAGGGAATACCCATACGACTGTCAGCTGATTTCTCAACAGAAACTTTGCAGGCCAGAAGGGAGTGGCAAGAAATATTCAAAGTGATGAATACCAAGAACCTACAACCAAGATTACTTTATCCAGCAAAGCTATCATTCAGAATTGAAGGTCAGATAAAGAGCTTCACAGATAAGGAAAAGCTAAAGGAGTTCATCACCACCAAACCAGGATTATATGAAATGCTGAAAGGTATCCTTTAAGAAGAGGAAGAGGAAGAAAAAGGTAAAGATACAAAGTATGAACAACAAATATGCATCTATCAACAAGTGAATCTAAGAATCAAGTGAATAAATAATCTGATGAACAGAATGAACTGTTGATTATAATAGAATCAGGGACATAGAAAGGGAATGGACTGACTATTCTTGGGGGGGAAAGGGGTGTGGGAGATGTGGGAAGAGACTGGACAAAAATCGTGCACCTATGGATGAGGACAGTGGGTGGGGAGTGAGGGCGGAGGGTGGGGCGGGAACTGGGAGGAGGGGAGTTATGGGGGGGGAAAAAAAGAGGAACAAATGTAATAATCTGAACAATAAAGATTTAATTAAAAAAATAAATTAAAAAAAATAAAAATAAAAAATAAATAAACTGCAAGAGTGAGCAACAAAGCAAAACACAATAAAATTATTTCCTGATTAATAAAGATCAAGGGACAGAGAGTTGCATTACCCACTCCTTAGATACTTCACAAGGACTCATGTTTATTAAACCACTAGAAGGCAATCCTGCTGTAGCCTACCATAAATATACACTTTCCCAATATGGTTGGAAAGGTTTTTAACTCAGGAATTTAAAGAGTTAAAGTATCAAGCATATTCAAGTATCTCCCATTATTAGTGACTCTTTAAAAATCTGCTTTACTAATTTGAAAAGGTTCATCTGAAAAACCAGTTCTAAAAGCATATTTTACCAAAAATCTGAATTTAAAAGAAAACTGCCTTAACACTAAGTACTCATTTAAAGTATTTTCATATACAATATGAACACTGACCATCCAAAATATAACTTAGTTTAAGTCTCTAATAAGCTCATATTCAATTTCTATGTTAAGTCATCTAAATTACAAATTTGATGGTTACAGATACTCTGCAAAAAAAAAAAAAAAAAATCAACCAACTAATCTCAGGAGAAATCTTAAATCTAGCTTCTGCAAATAAGACAAAAATCTGAATTACTAGAATGACATACTTCTTGACACCTCAATCTTCCAGTCTATAATAAATTTAAGATTTAAAATTCCTAAGTCTTTGGCCTTCTGCTACTAGCCAAGATGTGATGAAATGGACCAAATTTACTCCTGAATTAAATAACTAAAAAAAGAGAAAATGTGTGAAATAAGGGTTTTCAGGCCTTGGATATCAGAGAACACATGACAGTAATTCTTGAGAAAGGGAAAACAAAGGATGTGAGCCCTAAAATTATCCCAGGCTTACTGCCTAGAAAGACTTTTCAGGCTGTAACACAGGTATGGGGAATTTTCTTGCCAAATAAACGCAAGCTGAATAAAGCGGAACAACATCTTTACAATTACTGAAAGGAAAATAAATTTGTCAACCTACAATTCTATACTCAGCAAAAAATCTGTCAAAAAAAGAAAGGGAAAGTACACTTTTTCAGATACCCAAAAGCTGAAAGAATTCAACACTAGCAGGCCTACAGTTTAAGTAAATGTTAAAAGAAAAACAAGACAAAACACAATAAAATCCTCAGACAAAAGGAAAATTATACCAGAAAAAAATCTTAATGCAGAATACAGAAAACCACCAGAAATGGTAGTTGCATGGGTAACTATAAAAGATTTTTCTTACTTTTTAAAAAATATGTTTTTATTGATTTTCAGAGAGGAAGGGAGAGGGACAGAGAGACAGAAACATCAATGATGAGAGAGAATATGGATCGGCTGCCTCCTGCCTGCCCCACACTGGGGGATCAAGCCTGCAACCGGGGCATGTGCCCTTGACCGGAATCGAACCCGGGACCCTTTAGTCCACAGGCCAACACTCTATCTGTTGAGCCAAACCAGCTAGGGCTTTCTTACTTTTTTAATGTCTCCTTAAAACACAACTGACCCAAAAAAATCCGAGATAAACAAAGCAAAAACAAAAACTCCTGTAACTAATAAACGAGTTTAGCAAGACCATAGGATACAAGTTCAACATAAAAAATATGTTGTATTTCTATGCACTAACAATGAATTGAAAACAAAATTTTTAAAATATTTATAATAGCTCCAAAAATATGAAATATATAGATATACTAAAAGTATGTGGAGCAAAATCCATATGCTGAAAACTATAAAACAATGATGAAAAATTCAAAGACCTTGGCAGAGAGATACCATGTTCATGAATTGAAAGATTCAATAGCATTAAGATGAGAACGCTCTCCAATTAATTTATAGATTTAACGTAATTCCAATAAAAATTCCAGGATTTTTTGTAGATGAGCTGATTATAGAAGTTATGTGTAAAATCAAAGAAACTAGAATAACCAAAATAGCTTGGAAAAGAATAAAACTGGAGGGCTCACATAACCCAATTTTAAGCCCTTTTATGAAGCTACAGAAATCAATTAAAACCACAAGGTACCTCAAAAAACTAAAAATGGAACTCCCATTTGACCCAGTGATCCCACTTCTAGGAATAGATCCCAAGAAACCAGAAACGCCAATCAGAAAGGATATATGCACCCCTATGTTCATAGCAGCACAATTCACCATAGCTAAGATCTGGAAACAGCCTAAGTGCCCATCAGTAGATGAATGGATTAGAAAACTGTGGTACATCTACACGATGGAATACTATGCTGCTGTCAAAAAGAAGGAACTCTTACCATTTGCAACAGCATAGATGGACCTGGAGAGCATTATGCTAAGTGAAATAAGCCAGTCAGAGAAAGATAAATACCACATGATCTCACTCATTTGTGGATTATAGAGAACATAGACTGATGAAAAGGGACAGATCCAAAGACTGAGAAACAGTGATCAGGCTATCAATCCCCAAAAGGAAAGTAGGGGAGGGCGGGGGTAAGGGGAAGAGATCAACCGAAGGACTTGTATACATGTATATAAGCCAAACCAATGGACATGGACAACAGGGGGATGGGAGCATGAGTGTGCGGGGGCGGGGTGGGGGGGGATTAATGGGGGGGGATGAGGACACATTTGTAATACCTTGACTAATAATTAAAAATAAAGAATAAAAAAAAAAACCCACAGGGTATCATTACATCTCTGAATGACTAAAATTTTTTCCAGCTTTATTGAAATGTAATTGACATATAACACTGTGTAAGTTTAAGATGTGCAACATGATTTTATGTATATATATAAAAGCTATATATAAAAGCCTAAGTGACCGAAATGCCTGAACAACCAGAACCACCAGTCGCTATGACACACACTGACCAGCAGGAGGCAGCTCCAGCGTTGAGCGTCTGCCCCCTGGTAGTCAGTGCATTTCCACAGCCAACCTCCCATGGCCAGCCAACCTCTCCTGGTCCCTCCCCCCGTCCAGCAAGCCCCGGCAGGCAGTCGGAAGTCCCCGATCGGCCCTGATCGCCGGCCAGGCCTAGGGATCCTGCCAGAGAATGAAGTTCATGCACCAGGCCTCTAGTATATCCTATATAATAAAAGGGTAATATGCAAATCGACCAAACGGTGGAACGACCAGTTGCTATGACACGCACTGACCACCAGGGGGCAGCTCCTGCGTTGAGCATCTGCCCCCTGGTGGTCGGTGCACTCCCACAGGGGGAGCACCGCTCAGCCAAAAGCCGGGCTAACGGCTGGCGAGCGCAGTGATAGTGGCAGGAGACTCTCCTGCCTCCGTGGCAGGGCTAAGGATGTTCAACTGATAGCTTAGGCCCACTCCCTATGGGCTCCCAGACGGCAAGAGGGTACAGGCCAGGCTGAGGGACCCCTCCACCTGAGTGCACAAATTTCGTGCACCAGGCCTCTAGCATGTGTGTGTGTGTGTGTGTGTGTGTGTGTGTGTGTATAGTTACCACAATAAGGTTAGGTAGCACATCCATCACCTCGCATAGTTATCTTATTTTTTGTTTGTTGTGTTAACCCTCACAGGAGGATATTTTTTCCACTGCTTTTTAGAGTGGAATGGAGGGGGGGGAGGGAGACAGAGAGAGAGAGAGAGAGAGAAACATCAACGTGAAGAGACACATCAACTGGTTGCCTCTCACTTGTGCCTGCAACTGAGGTATGCACCCTTGACCATAATCAAACCCAGGACTCTTCAGTCCACGGGCCAACACTCCAACCACTGAGCCAAACCGGCGAGGGTGCATAGTTACCATTATTTTTAATATGGTGAGAACACTTAAGATCTATTCTCTAAACACCTTTTATGTATACAATACATTGTTAACTATAAACACATTAGATTTTCCCGGAACTTAAACATCTTATAACCAGAAATTTGTACCTATTGACCAACCTCTCCACTGGCAAATACCAACCTACTTCCTCCTTCTATGAGTTGGGCTTTAGATTATACATATACTAAGATCATACAGTATTTGTCTTTCTGTGACTTGTTTAATTAACTTAGCATAATGCCCTCGAGGTTCATAAAATTTTTTAAATGTGACAATACCAAGTGTTAATAAGGATGTAGAAAAACTGAAATTTTCATACACTGCTGGTGAGAACGCAAAATGGTACAGTTGATTTGGAACACAATTTGACAATTAAGCATGAAGCTAAACATACATTTACCACATGACCCAGTGATCTCAGTTTTAAGTATTTACCCTAGAGAAGTCAAAACTAATGTTCATACCAAAACCTGTACACAATGTTTATAGCAGCTTTGTTCATAATGAAAACTAGAAACAATCCAAATATCCTTTAACAGGTAAGTGAATAAACTGTAGAATATCTATACAATGGAATTCCATTTAGCAATATTAAAGGAATGAACTATTGATATATAGCATGGATGAATCTCAAAGGTATATGCTGAGTACAAGAAGCCAGTCTCAAAAGACAACATAGTGTATAAATTTGTCAAAAGTCAAACACCTAAAACAGGTAAAATTATATGTAAATTATACATAGATGAAGTTTAATTTAAAAAAGAGACTGCAATGATTAAAGTAAAAAACAGTAACAGTACATTGTAGGGTTTATAACACATGTAGAAGTAAAATGTATGACAATAACACAAAAGATCAGGATGAGAGAAATGGAAGTATAGTCTATACCAGTGATGGCGAATCTTTTGAGCTTGGCGTGTCAGCATTTTGAAAAACCCTAACTTAACTCTGGTGCCGTGTCACATATAGAAATTTTTTGATATTTGCAACCATAGTAAAACAAACACTTATATTTTTGATACTTATTTTATATATTTAAATGCCATTTAACAAAGAAAAATCAACCAAAAAAATGAGTACGCGTGTCATAGGTTCGCTATCACTGGTCTATACTATAAGATCCACACTATATATGTCATGGTATAATGTAATTTGAAGGTAGACTGTGGTTAAGTTAAAGTTAAGGAAATTACTATAACTGATAAGTGTAATATTCAAGTCAATGTACGAAGGCAACTATATTCCTATATACCAGCAATGAAAAAATTGAAATTAAATTATTTTTAATACCATTTACAATAGCACCAAAAAAAGTGAAGTACTTAGGTAAAAATATAACAAAATATGTGTAGACCTGTGTTGAGGAAAAAAGCAAAACAGTGATGAAAGAAATCAAAATAATCAGAGAGAGATACCATGTCCACAAAATAAAAAACATTACAAACATAACAATTCTCCCTAATTTGATATTTAGATTTAAGACAATCTCAATTAAATCCCAGCAAACTTTTTTTGTATATATTGATAAGCTTATCTCAAAGTTATATGTAAAGAAAAGGAACTCGAAAACAATGCTATAAAAGAAAAAAGTCAAAGGATTCATATTACCCAATTTCAAGACAACATATTAAGCTACAATATTCAAGGCAGTGTGGTACTTAGGAAGGGACAGATTGATCAATGGAACAAAACAAGGAACCCAGAAACAGACCCATACCAATATAGTCAACTGTTTTCTCAACACATTAAAAAGGCAAGTAAGCCCTAACTGGTTTGACCTGGTGGATAGAGCATCAGCCTGCGGACTGAGGGGTCCCAGGTTCGATTCCGGTCAGGGGCATGTAACCTTGGTTGCGGGCACATCCCCAGTCGGGGGTGTGCAGAAGGCAGCTGATCGGTGTTTCTCTCTCGTTGATGTTTCTAACTCTCTATCCCTCTCCCTTCCTCTCTGTAAAAATTCAATAAAATATATTTTTAAAAAATAATAAATAAATAAATAAAAATAAAAAGGCAAGTCAATAGAAAAAGTATTGTCTTTCCAAGAAATAGTGGTGGAAAAATTAGAAGCCCATATGCAGAACAATAAAACCTCAACAGATACTTCATGAGGTGAAATAAATACATTTTCAACATCTGAGTACAACAGACTCACATGCAAATGATTTCCAAAGGAAGAGATACAGAAAGGAATGACAAGCAAAGAAAATGTTAAACATATGGGTGACAACTTTAACAACAATATTTTGTATTTAAAACATGTAAGGTACGAATACATACAACAATGATAGAATAAAGAAGGGGAATGGCTAGAATCCTGGATTGCCCATGAAAGGGAAGATGTACCAATTAGAGTTTAATAAATCAAAAAATGCATGCTGTAATCCTAAAACAGCTGTTTTCAAAGTGGTTCATAGACAACTGGGAGTCTCCTAAACCTTTCAGAAGATCTGCTAAGTCAAAACTATATGTCTCTATATATAAAAGCCAAGCAATCAAATGGTGGAACAACCAGAACAACTGGTCAACCAATCGTTATGACGCACACTGACCACCAGGGGGCAGATGCTCGGCTGACCGGGATGAGCGGAGCTCCCACAGTGGGTCGATCTCCGCAGGCCACACACACCCCACGACCAGTGCACGAATCCGTGCACCGGGCACCTCTAACATATATATATATATATATATATATATATATATAAAGCCCAAGTGACCGTTATGACTGAACGACCAGACCATAACAACTGGTCGACCAGTCACTATGACACGCACTGATCACCAGGGGGCAGATGCTCAATGCAGGAGCTGCCCCCTGGTGGTCAGTGCGCTCCTGCAGCTGGAGCACCACTCAGCTGACCGACCCGTCTTGGCGGCCCACTAGCCTAGCAGCAGCCACTCACTCCCTCAGTAGTCCTGCAGGTCCAATCTCTGGAGAACAGGCCAGGTACTGACGGACCAGCGCTGCCAGCATGATCCTGACAGTGCCGCCGGCCTCCTGGAAGTCAGCCTCAGACACCATGGCTGCTACCCTTCCCTAGACACTCCGCAAGGAAGGATATAAAAGTGGCAGCCAGGTGGCTCCCGACAACCGGCACGAGCGGGATGGACCTGGACTGCGGGCCGGCAAGGGCGTCCCACCGCCCACCCAGAGGGCCGATCGCATTCCGCCCCCCACACCCTGGGGACTCCACCCATGCACAAATTCATGCATTGGGCCTCTAGCTTTCATTATAATACTAAGACATTATTTCTCTTTTTAAGTCTGTTGACATTTACACTGATGATGCAAAAGTAAGGGTGAGTAGAGAACTGCTGCCATCTTAGGAGGAAGAGTCAAGGTAGAGGTACCAAACTGAACTATAAATCATCATATTCTTCACCACTAAGCACTTATTGTTTTTTAAATGTCAGTTTTAAGAATACCTTTGATAAAGCAGTAAAAATCATTTTATTAAATGTCAACCCTTGAGTGCACATTGTTTTAATAATCTGAGATAAAATGGGAACTTATTTGAAGTACAAAGATTGTACTGAGGGAAAGTATGCATGTGATTGTTTAAGTTGTAAACTTGGACTAGCCTCTTTTTTCATGAAAACCATTTTTACCCAAAAGAATAACTGACAAAGTATGTTTACTCAAACTTAGGTGTTTGAAAGACATTTTCTCAAAAACGAATGAGATGAGTTTGTCATTTCAAGAAAAGCAACTAACAGTAATTTGTTGCCAATGATCAAACTTGAGATTTCAAGCAAAAACCAGAATATTGAAAAACATAGATACCACCACTGTGAACTTGAAAGCTTTCCAAAATTTAAAGGGTTTTCTAATGAGATTGGTGATAATATTAATGAACGTAAATTATTTTATATATAATAAAGTGTGTTGACATCTAATAGTGCTCTCCTGCTGTATCTTCCTTCATGTCCATCCAACTGCCCCAAACTATGTTACCAATTATGTTTCTTCAATCCATTAAAAACATCTCTTCACTACTATTCAGGGGTTACAGTATCATTTCAGTATTTACAAAACCTAAAACAAATCTTATAATGCCACACCCTCACCTTTAAAGAAAATTTAAAAATTCAGTGTTATCAACTCACTGATATTCCCTGTCTTTGGCAGTATCAAAAACCATGCAAGGTTATGACACGTTAATATACAGCAATCATTTATGGTGTGTTCTAAGTAATATGTTACTTTGAGTAAAAGGTCAACAAAACCCTCTCTCCTCTATGGGCAAATCTGACCTTGTGGTTAATTAGTTCTTTTACTTCTAAAACCTGATAAAGGTGGAATGTTAGTTGTATTACTAGCAACATGTATTATGGGGGAAAAATCTAGGATGAAATAACTACAAAATAACTATGAATATTTGGTAGGATGCCATAGTTTTGGGATTTCCTGTATATAGAGACTCCTTATTTTTTTAATTTTTTTAAATAATTTTATTTTTTTATATATTTTTATTGATTTCAGAGAGGAAGGGAGAGGGATAGAAAGACAGAAACATCAATGATGAGAGAGAATCACTGATCAGCTGCCTCCTGCACGCCCCCCGCCCCCCCCCCCCCCCCCCCGGGGATTGAGCCCGCAACCCAGGCATGTGTCCTTGGCCAGAATCAAACCCGGGACCCTTCAGTCCTCAGGCCGATGCTCTATCCACTGAGCCAAACCAGCTAGGGCTAGGAACTCTTTTTAACTGGGCACGTCCCTATAGAGGTTTCAGGGAGAATGTGTCTGGAAGTTACAAAAGTTACTAGTTCCTATTTGAAATTGGGGGGGGGGGGGCATGAATGGCTGGTGTGAGCTTGTGTGTGTGCATACATGTGTTTGTGTTTTAAAATACATGTGGTAGGCCTAGCTGGTTTGGCTCAACAGAGCGTTGGCCTGTGGACTGAAGGGTCCCAGGTTCGATTCCAGTCAAGGGCACATGCCCGGGTTGCAGGTTCCATCCCCAGTAGGGGGCGTGCAGGGAGCAGCTGATCCATGATTCTATTCTCTCTCATCATTGATGTTTCCCTCTCTCTCTCTCTCCCTCCCTCTCCCTTCCTCTCTGAAATCAGTAAAAACATATTTAAAATACATGTGGTGGTAGACTAAACAAAAGATGACCTTACATGGCAAAGGATGTGATTAAATTAGGGATCTTGAAAGGATGTGCTTGACATGGATTATCTGGGTGGGCTCTAAATGCCATAAACATGTTACCCTTTTATAAGAGGCAGGAGTGAGGGTTTTCAGAGAGACACACAGAGGAGACAGAGATGTGAAGGCCCAGCCACCAGAAACTAGAAAGAAGGAACAGATTATCTACTACAGCCTCCAGAGAGGGAATATTGATTGCCCTGCCCTGCCCTGTCAACCGTGTTTTCGGGTTCTGGCCTTCAGAACTGTGAGAGAATAAATTCCTGTTGTTTTAAACCACCCATCTGTGGTAATCTGTCACAGCAGCCATAGGAAACTAATGCATCAAAGGAGCCCTGCACCCACCTGAGCTGTCACTTCGTGGGCCAAAAACTAACCCCTAGACAACTTCAAGAATTCCCATAGAAGAGGAATGCCTGTCATTGCTCTGTTGGTATGATGTTTGCTGGCAACATCAATCTGATATCAAGTGTGACCTAATTAGGTCTTACTTGTCTAAATCCAAATCCAAATGCCTTACCCTTTTTAATGCCATCAGAGCTAAGTGCAGTGAATAGACGTATGGGCTCTGGAACCTGGCTGGACAGGTTTTTAATTTTAGTTTTGTATTGTGTGGCCTTGAACAAACCACGTAATCTAATCTCTGTCCTCTCTAAAATAGGAATATTGTATAGCAATTACCTCATAGGATTACTATAAGGATTAAATGAGTTAACACCACAATTTAAGATTTCAAGCAAAATGAGAATTTTGGAAAACTTATATCCACCGCCATAAATTATTATGAATTATCAATATTATGAATAATTATCATGAAAAATAATTATGAATAATTTGCATCTTTGTTACAAACTAGTTTCATTATGATTTTAAAGCTAATTACTGTTTGGCTGTAGATCATATTCTGTTTATAACTGTGATTATATATCTTTCCCTTTCCTGATGTTTTATATTTATGCTCCCCCTTTTGCCCTCTCTCTAAACTTTACTAGAGGTGCATGCATCTTGTTCTTTACAAAACCAACTGTTGAATTCTTTATGAACAGTTTTAAATGACGGACTACAGATCACTTGGAATAAGATGTGTGTGTGTGTGTGTGTGTGTGATTTAATATGTAACATCACCCTCCCCTCTTGCATGCCTTATGGTTTATTCAATGAAAGAAAGAGCTTTCCAGGATTCTCCATAGTCCAGGTAAGTATAATGTATATTATTATGAAGGAGGAAAAAAGATCAAGAATTATTTGCCTACACAGAAATAATAGAAAATTCAAGGCCTTCCATAATATACTGCCACCAACCATCTTTACCAAATTCATGCTTCCCTGCTAAAAGTTCCCTACATGTGTCACTTTTTCTTAGCTCAGTGCATTGCGACAAAAATTCTCTCCTTGAAGCAAACTCTACTCAGGCTGTTCTTCCGAGCTCTTTCTCAACTAGGCCTCAACATTTGAACTTCGGTGTTTGTCCCTGCATTGTCCAACATTAACAAGAATCCTGCTAAATTGGTTCAGCCAGAAACCCCCTCCTCTGTCAGCCCCCAGGTGATGTCAAATCACCCTGGCCTACCTTCACAACTGATTCCCACCCTGATCTTCGGCTATAAATTCCCTTTTGCCCATGCTGTGTTCAAAGTCAAATACAATCTCTCCCGCACTTCAGTAGTCCCTATATCTATCTGAACAGGCCCCCGGAATAAAGTCTACCTCACCATCTTTAACAAGCGTTATGAGTAATTTTTTACTGAACATTTGGTTTAAAAGATCTACTATGGTCCAACTGGTTTGGCTCAGCAGATAGAGCGTTGGACTGCGGACTGAAGGGTCCCAGGTTCGATTCCTGTCAAGGGCATGTACCTTGGTTGTGGGCACATCCCCAGGGGGGAGTGTGCAAGAGGCAGCTGTTCGATTCTTCTCTCTCACCGATGTTTCTAACTCTCTATCCCTCTCCCTTCCTCTTTGTAAAAAATCAATAAAATATATATTTTTTAAAAAAGAAAAGATCTACTATGCCAAAATGATTCTTTTCCCCTGACTCATCTGTATGAGACCTTTTCTCTTCTAGAATTCTATCATATACAAAACCAGATGCTCCATTCAACCCCTCCCCCAAGCATGAATGCCTCTATCACTTCTCTCTCTGGCTGTAAACTAATTCTCATTCATACATCTATCCCCAACTCACATGGTAGGGCTGTCATTCAAAATCATCAGAGAGCCCTAACTCTCAATCAAGAGTTAGAAGCACAGAGAAAAAAAAGGCATCCAAAAAACAGAGCTCCAATACAAGGGTGACAACCCACTTCTCCCCTAAGATAATGGAAAGCCAAACAATAAAAGAGAGGAGAGCACCCAGGAAGGATTTAGGTGAGGAAATTCTCCAGAATAGATTACATAATGCATTTGAAGAATAGGAAAAGGTGTTCAGAAGCACTTCACAGTTGTTGGACAAGAATTAGAGATAGTACCTACAGCAAACTTAATAAAAGTTATTAAAACTTAATAAAATGACATACATCATAACATACTTCTTGGCTTAACACTAGAAATTCCAATAATAACATAAACATTGTTTATTAATTTAACCCAAGGCTGTTAATACTAGAAATTCTCTTTAAATATAAAGACATGAATAAGGTAAATGCAAAAAGATGGAAAAACATATGCCAAGCTGACACTAATCAAAAGAAAATTAGAGACACTATGTTACAATCAATGAGGATTTCACAGCAAAAATTATGGGGCCAGGAATAAAGAGAGGGTCATTTTATAACAATAATAGGATCACTCCATCAGGAGGCTCTAAAAATCCTAAAATATTTATCCCTCTAATAAAAGGGTGTCAAAATAGCCCCAGCTGGGTTGGAGCATTGTCCTGTACACCAAACAGGTTGCAGATTTTATTCTCCGTCAGGGCACATACCTAGGTTTCTGGTTCCATCCCCAAACGGGGCATGTATGGTAGGCAGCCGATCCACGTTTCTCTCACATATCACTGTCTTTCTCTCTCTCTCAAAAATAAAAATAAATCAATAAACCTATCCTCTGGTGAGGATTAAAAAAAAAAGTGCTTCAAAATATATTAACCAAAAGTTACACAATTGAAAGAAAAAAAGGACAAAACTACACTTACAGTCAAAGACTTCAACAACCCCCTTTCAATGACTGATAGAAGTTGACTTACAATTATTAGGGTTCTCTTGAGAAATGCAATCAACCAAGTTGACCTGACATTTTTGGCACAGAACACACATTCTTAACCATAATCAGGTTGACAATTACTGCATTCTAGGATGTAAAGCAACTTTTAAAAATTTCTAACTAGTCAAAAAATACAAACATATTCTCTGATTACAAGACAATTAAATCAATAATATTTAGGAAATACTCAGATATCTAAATACTAATCTCCTAAACAAACTTTTTTGAAAACCCATGGTCAAGGCAGAAATGAAAAGGCAAATTTAAAAATATTTTTAAATGAATGTAAATGAAAACACAAAACACCAAAATTTGTGGAGTTAAACTAAAGCAATGCTTTTAATAAATGGAGAAGAGACAAACCACTCATGCAGAATTCCAACTCATTAGATACTCTACTCTCAAGGGGGAGTAAAACTTTTGATATGGTGTGATCAAAATGCTACTCCATTTCTATGATCTTTCTCCAAAAAACCCCAAACCTCAGTCTAATCATGAGAAAAGCATCTAACATATACCAATAGAGAGAGGTGCATCCTACAATACACCTGGCCAATAATCCTCAAAACTAAGGAGATCAAAAACAAGGAAAGTCTGAGAAAATGCCACAAGAGGAGCCTAGAGACATGACAACTAAATATAAGGTAGTATCCTGGATGGAATCCTGGAACTGGAAAAGGACATGAAATAAAAACGAAGGAAACTGACATAAACTATGGAATTTAGCTAATAATAATATATCAATATTGGTTCATTAATTGGAAAAAAGACATTATAAGTATCTTTCTACATTGAGCAGATCTGGTGGCCCATGAATTAGCTAGAGGTGTTACAAGTTAGGGAAACAATTTCTTTTATTATCTTGTTACTTCCCTAACTCACCCACATGGGGCTATTGCTTTAGTTTGGGGGTTGACAAACTATATAGTCTATGCAGGCCAAATCTGCTACTGGATTTGTAAATAAGGTTTTCTTGAAACAAACAGAAAAAAAAAGTCTATTATGAAAAAATTATACTACACCTAGGAAAACTTCAATTCTCCCTGCCCCAAGTAATTTCTCCTTTTTATGATCTGTCAGAGCATATTGTACACTTCATGATATACCCCTCTAACTTCTAAAAAAATTATAGCTCAGATCACGAACCATACATCTTTGTAAACTCCCACCTCCCCTTCCACCTTCACTTAAATATACTGCCTTTCCCCTCCTATGTAAATAAAATTTAAATGGCAAACTCGGGATCCTGAGATACCTTTCAACTGGGAATTCTTCTAAATTATTTAGCTTATTAATTTAAACTGATAATTTTTCAAGTACTTAAGAACTGCATGGTTACAGTAACACAAAATGAGATTTAATTTATATAGTTTTATATAAACCACTGTCTTTCAAACTAGGGTCCATATGTATTTGCTGGGATCCTAGGCATTCTTATAAGAAATTTTTAATTGCATATTTTAATTTCCATGATAATTTAGAAATGCCTGATAAAATACTCTCAATTATATCGGTGACCCATATCCACATACTGGCATGCAATACTAACTCCCACATTTATCTTCACAACTATACTGATGCCAAGCAAAGCTACTTTTAGTAGCAAATTACTCATTCCCCAAAAATTATATCCAAATGAGACAATGTACAATATCTACACTAATAAAAGAGAAACATGGTAATTGGCGTACGACCGCTACCCTTCCCATTGGCTAATCACGGCAATATGCAAATTAACTGCCAACTAAGATGGCAGTTAACCACCAACAAAGATGGCAGCTAATTTGCATACTGCAGGCAGGATGGAACAGCGCCATCAGAGAGCGGGCTGGGGGTGTGAGTGCCGGCAGTCGCCCGGGACCCGATCCCACCGGCAGACCTGGACACAGGCTGGCGGGGCAGCTGCGGCGTCCGCCCCCACTCACACCCCCAACCCGGACCCGATCCCGCCAGCAGACCCCGATGCAGGCCGGCGGGGCGGCTGCGGCGTCCACCCGCAGTCACGCCCCCAAGCCACGAGAGCAGATTGGGGGCATGAGTGCCCGCGGTCGCCTGGGACCCAATCCCGCCAGCAGACCCGGACGCGGGCCGGTGGGGCGGCTGCGGCGGTCGCCCGGGACCCGATCCCGCCGTAAGACCCAGACGCGGGCCGGCGGGGCGACTCGCCCCCAACCCGCTCTCCCGCCCAACAGGCTCTCCCGCCGGGAAATCGGGGAATCGGGGCTGGTGCAGCAACCACAGTGGTGGCCAGAAGTCACGCCCCAAACTGGTCCTCTTGGGGAAGATCCGGGCTGGTTGCAATTCACCACCAGTCACGGACCCAAACGGCCCTCCTGTGTTTGACCCAGGCTTCTGGGGACAGTGTGACCTGTCACCCCAGCTTCCTCATCACCCGGGAGCAGGCCTAAGCCAGCAGGTCGTTATCTCCCGAGGGGTCCCAGACTGCAAGAGGGCACAGGCCAGTCTGAGGGACCCCCCCTTCCCCCGAGTGCACAAATTTTTGTGCACCGGGCCTCTAGTCCTATCTAATAAAAGACAAACATGGTAATTAGCGTACGACCGCTACCCTTCCCATTGGCTAATCAGGGTGATATGCAAATTAACTGCCAGCCAAGATGGCGGTCGGCAGCCAGGCAGCTTAAACTGAACATGAGGCTTGCTTCCTTCAGTGATGGAGGAAACCAACGTTCCCCGCCTGCCTTGCCGGCCTCTGAGCCTGCAGTCTGAAACATTGTAACAAATATAGAAGCTAAACAAAACCCCAGAAACCAGCTTTCAGCCGGATGGGATCTCAGAGCTGGAGTTGATACACAGTTTCGATTATAGAACCTAAACAAACCAGATACCTGCTTTCAGGAGCGGAGGCCTCAAAGCTGGAGCCTCAGAGCTAAAGCTGGCCCAGAATAAAAAAAGAAAAAGAAAAAAAGGAGCAATTGGGAGCTTCAGTCCTAGCCTGAAAACAGCCCTCAGCCCCTCACCCAGACTGGCCAGGCACCCCAGTGGGGACCCCCACCCTGAAGGGTGTGCGACCAGATGCAAGCAGCCATCATCCCCTCACCCAGGCTGGCCAGGCACCCCAGTGGGGACCCCCACCCTGATCCAGCACACCCTTCAGGGCAAGCCAGCCAGCCCCCACCCATGCACCAGGCCTCTATCAACACTAATAAAAGAGAAAAATGGTAATTGGCGTACGACGCTGCCCTTTACATTGGCTAATCGGGGCTATATGCAAATTAACTGCCAACTAAGATTGGCAGTAAACTGCCAACAAGATGGCGGTTAATTTGCATATGTAGGCACAATGCAAGGAGGCGAAAGGGAAAGCAGGAAGAAGCCCCCTGCCACTGACAGTGATTGGAAACCCAGGGGGGAGCTAAGAGCTGGGGGGCACGGCAAAGGCGGCCCTGGGGCCGCCTTTGCCGTGCCCCCCAGCCATGATCAGAGAATCAGGCGCCTTTTCCGCCCTGGCCAGTGATAGCAGGAAGTAGGGGTGGAGCCAGCGATGGGAGCTGGGCACGGTCAAAGCTGGCAGTCCCAGGAGCTAGGGGTCCCTTGCCTGGGCCTAAAGCGAAGCCCACGATCGTGGGGCCGCTGCAGCTGCGGGTCCCCGCTGCCCGGGCCGGACACCTCAGCCAGAGGCGTCCTGCAGGGGCAGGGGCAGAGCCCGCGCGATCGTGGCACCCCCCGCTGCCACTGCAGGTCCCCGCTGCACGGGCCGGACGCCTAGGCCAGAGGCGTCAGGCCTGGGCAAGGGGCCAATCCTGTGATTGGAGGGTGATGGGGGTCAACGCCTGAGGGCTCCCAGTATGTGAGAGGGGGCAGGCTGGGCTGAGGGACACTCCCCCCCCCACACACACACACCCCCAGGGCACGAATTTCGTGCACTGGGCCCCTAGTTCTATATAGTAAAAGGGTAATATGCCTCCCAGCACCGCGATCAGCATGACAGGGGACAGCGCCCAAACCCCCTGATCACCCTGCGGCTCTGTGTGTGACAGAGGGCGGGGCCACAACCTCCCTATTGGCCCTGCTCTGTTCCTGACAGGGGAAGGCGCCCCAACCTCCTGATCGGCCCTGCTCTGTGCCTGATAGGGGGAGCTCCCCAACCCCCTGATCACCCTGCAGCTCTGTGTGTGACAGGGTGCGGCGCCCCAACCCTCCCACCCCACGGGCCCTGCTGTGTGTGTGAAGGGGTAGAGCCATAACCTCCCCATCGGCCCTGCCCTGAGTGTGACAGTGGCGCCGCCCCAACCCCCTGATCAGCCCTGCTCTGTGGGTGATAGAGGGTGGCGCCCCAACCCCCTGATCCGCCCTGCTCTGTGTGTGACAGGGGATGGTGCCCCAACTCCCCTATCGGCCCTACTCTGTGAGTGACAGGGGGGAGCTCCTCAACCCCCTGATGGGCCCTGCTCTGTGTCTGACAGGGGGGAGCTCCCCAACCCCTTGATGGACCCTGCTCTGTGCGTGACAGGGGGGAGCTCCCCAACCCCCTGATCGGCCCTGCTCTGTGCGTGACAGGGTACGGAGCCCCAACAACCCTGATGGGCCCTGCTCTGTGCGTGACAGGGGGCAGCACCCCAACCCCCTGATTGGCCCTGCTCTGTGCGTGACAGGGGGTGGCGCCGCAACCTCCCCATCGACCCTGCCTTGATTGTGACAGGGGGTGGTGCCCCAACCCCCCAATCGGCCCTACCCTGAACGTGACTGAGGGTGGCATCGCAACCTCCCGTTCTGCCCTGCTCTGTGCATGACATGGGGCGGCGCCCCAGCTCCCCAATCGGCCCTGCTTTGAGCCCGACCAAGGGCTGCACCTAGGGATTAGGCCTGCCCTTTGCCAACCAGGAGCAGGCCTAAGCCAGCAGGTCGTTATCTCCCGAGGGGTCCCAGACTGCGAGAGGGCACAGGCCGGGCTGAGGGACCACCCCTCTCCCCCGAGTGCACAAATTTTTGTGCACCGGGCCTCTAGTATATATATAAAGCCAGCTACCGTAACAGCCATAACGACCCTAACAGCCGGTCGCTATGATGCCCACTGTGGCCAGTGAACCGGCTGATCAAGGGGTGGGGCTGGCCAGTCAACCTCGAAGCCCCTCCCCCGTTGCCGAGCTGCCCCTGATTGGACACTCCCACCCCAATCAACAGCTGGCCTCCAGCCAAATGCCCTATCCCTTCCCCCCAGGCCAGCCCCGCCTGGGATCAGTCCGCACCACCATGAGAGGCCCGCAGCCCCTCCCCCGGCTGCCTGCCCCTGACCACACCCCCCACCCCAATAGGGGGCGGGGCTAGCCCGCCAACCTCCTGCAGCTCCTCCCCCTGCCTGGCCCCATCCCAGATCGGCCCCCCCAACCCATCAGGGGCAAGCTGCTGGCTCATCGGCACCCCTCACCCCAACTGGGGGCAGGGCCAGCCGGCCAACCTCCTGTCATCTTCTCCTCCCAATAGGGCCAGCCCCGATCTGCCCCCCCACTCATGCACGAATTCGTGCACTGGGCCTCTAGTTGTTATATAACAGGGTTTCATACAAGTTTCAATAGAGAAAAACTGAAGTCAAGCAGCACACAGTAGTATAGATATGCCAAAAAAACTTGAAATGTCATAACCCTAATCAGTCAAGTGGTCCATTTTAATGACAAAATAACATTAATCCACTATATTAGTGTTAATTTTTGCATTTGCTTTAGTTTGGGTACTTATAAATGTAATTTATGACTGTAACCTGTTTTCTAGTTGTAGCAAAGATATGCATAAGTAATTTACTCAGAGATGTTAGAACAAATTTAACACTTAAAAAAAAAATAAACCAGGCAAATAATCTCTGCAAGAATTTTTTTTGTGTATTACATTTACCCTGACACTATAAATCCATAAATGAAAAACTATTACATTTACTCAAAAGTATGTCCAGTTGTACTTTAGGTTGCCCAAAGGCACTCTAAATACACATACTACTTCACACTTTAATATCTCTAATATTGAAACATTTAACTTTAAAGGCAAACTTTAATTTTGAACATTGCAAAAACATTAACATTTTTATTTACCTAGACATTATTAACTAAACTAAGGAACTTTTAAAACTCAGATTAAAAATGAAACTCAAGTACAAACAAGTCTGGGTTTAAGTCCCAGGTTCACTGTTTGTTAACTGTGGGATCTTAGTGAAGCCACTTACCCTCTGGGCCTCAGTTTCTGCCTGTGTAAACTAAGAATACTGTGTGTTCTGCCTTTCTCACATAAGCTAGTGTAAAATAAATAAAACCTACCCACATTACCAATATGCTTTCTTTTCCTTCTGGACAGAAAAGGTTAACTGATTATATATATATATACATACACATACATATATATACACACACACACACACACACATACATACATATACATACATAGTTCACTTCAGAAATACACTAAAATGTAAAAATATTGTCATCATTTTTAACTGAATTTATTGCAGTGACATTGGTTAATTATATAGGTTTCAGGGGTACAACAATTCTATAATACTTCTGCATTCTGTAGTGTGTGTTCACCACCCCAAGTTAAGTCTCCTTCCATCACCACTTATCCCTCCCTTCACCCTCTTCTACTCCCCACCACGCCACTTTCCCTCTGGTAATCACCATACTGCTGTATGTGTCTATGTGTTATGTTTTTGTCTTTATCCCTTCAACTTTTTCACCCAGCCCCTCTCCCCCTCCCTTATTTTTTAATGAACAGGATTTAAACTATATTAAAACAGTCACTACACAGATATGACTTACCAGACATATGACAAACTGTGGAAATACAAAAAGGAATAAAAGAGCCATGCTCTCAGGTATGTGTGTATTGGGGAGTAAGGGCACTTGAAGAGACAATTCTATCATGCTGTCAAAAAAAGAAAAAAATTATAAAAGAATAACATAAAATTATAATTCTCCGGGGGAATAAAAATAAATACATAGTATTATGGAAACTCAAAATACCTGGCCAATCAGGGAGTTAAATTGCATTTTCCTTTTTTTTATTCCCCCCCCCCCCGCCCTCTTTTGAAAAAGAACCAGCGCTTTAAAAAAAATTTTTTTTTCATTGATTTCAGAGAGGAAGCGAGAGGGAGAGAAAGATAAAAACATCAACGAGAGAAAATCATGGATCGGCTGCCTCCTGCATGCCCCACACTGAGGACGGAGTCCACAACCTGGGCATGTGCCCTGACTGGGAATCGAACTGTGGCCTCCCAGTTCATAGGTCAATGCTCAACCACTGAGCCACTGCAGCTGGAGAACCAGCTCTTTTTTACCAAAAAAAAAAATTTTTTTTAAACATATTTTTATTGACTTCAGAGAGAAAGGGAGAGGGAGATAGACAGAAACATCAATGATGAGAATCATCCACCGGCTGCCTCCTGCATACTCCCTATTGGGAATGGAGGCCACAACCCAGGCATGTGCCCTCACTGGGAATCCAACCTTGACCTCCTGGTTCATAAGTCCACGCTCAACCACTGAGCCACACAGGTCTGGCAGTGATATTATTAATAGAGAAAACCCTGAATTATGTCTGATCCTATTCTAAAAGTAAATGACAGACTTTTGTACTTTCATTAGTAATTAAATAATTTATTTGGGGTCTCACAGCTTAGTGAGTGTCAAAAACTGGGGGCTGGTACAGGAGGAAGATAGGAAAAAGAACCATTTCAGAATATATTTAGAACCCACAAACATTACAAGTACTACATACTCCTTCTATTCTCCCAAACAGCACCTCTCTCACAATTCACTCTTGACAGTGCTCTTCCTGGAATTTCTTCCTTTATCTGACCCCCCCCACCCCCACCCCCACCCCAAAAAAACAACACCTTATCTGGGACATAAAGAACTTCTGCATTAAAATATACCATACATCATTCCAACATATCCTATTATTGTTCACCAAACAGATTATTAGGATTATGAATTTTGTTAATTATTAATAACACTAACTTCTAAATACTGTGCACTTTACATTCATGACCTCATTAAATTCACACAAACCTAGGAGGTACTATCATCCCTATGTTACAGATGAAGAAACTAAGGCTTAGAGGTATTAAAAGGCTTATTCAGAAAAAAACAAGGGCAGATAATGTTGCATGGTTTGGGTAAAAGAAATGACATACTTATTCTCAACCATAATCACGTATTAGTTCACCTACAGGAAGTAGAAATGTTACAATCTTATAATCAACTAGGGGCCTGGTGCACGAAATTCGTGCACTGGGTGTGTGTGGCGGGGGGCGGGGAGGAGTGTCCCTCAGCCCAGCCTGCCCCCTCTCACATACTGGGAGCCCTCAGGCGTTGACCCCCATCACCCTCCGATCGCCTGATCGGCCCCTTGCCCAGGCCTGACGCCTCCGCCAGAGGTGTCAGGCTTGGACAGGGGACCCCCATCTCCCCCCGATCACTGGCTCTGACCCCCGCCCAGGCCTGAGGCCTCTGGCCCAGGAATCATGCCTGGGCAGGGGACCCCCATCTCCCTCTGATCGCTTGCTCCACCCCCCGCCCAAGCCTGACGCCTCTGACCCAGGCTTCAGGCCTGGGCAAGGGGACCATCATATCCCCCCAATCCCCGGCTCCGCCCCCCACCCAGGCCTGATGCCTCGGCCAGAGGAGTTGACCCTCATCACCCTCCGATCACCAATCACCGGATCGGCCCCTTGACCAGGCCTGAGGCCTCCGGCAGAGGTGTCAGGCCTGGGCAGGGGACCCCCAGCTCCCCGCGGTTGCAGGCTCCGCCCCTGCCCAGGCCTAATGCCTCTGGCTGAGGCGTCCGGCTCGGGCAGCGGGGACCCGCAGTGGCAGCGGCCCCGCGATCGTGGGCTCCGCTTTAGGCCCAGGCAAGGGACCCCTAGCTCCCGGGACTGCCAGCTTCGACCGTGCCCAGCTCCCATCGCTGGCTCCACCCCTACTTCCTGCTATCACTGGCCAGGGCGGAAAAGGCGCCTGATTCTCTGATCATGGCTGGGGGGCAGGGCAAAGGCGGCCCCAGGGCCGCCTTTGCCCTGCCCCCCAGCTCTTAGCTCCCCCCTGGGTTTCCGATCACTGTCACTGGCAGGGGGCTTCTTCCTGCTTTCCCTTTCGCCTCCCTGCATTGTGCCTACATATGCAAATTAACCGCCATCTTGTTGGCAGTTAACTGCCAATCTTAGTTGGCAGCTAACTGCCAATCATAGTTGGCAGTTAACTGCCAATCATAGTTGGCAGTTAATTTGCATATAGCCCTGATTAGCCAATGAAAAGGGTATCGTCGTACGCCAATTACCATTTTTCTCTTTTATTAGATAGGATATGCAGGCGTGGGGAGACAGGTTGACAATTACTGGTAGACAAAAGCTATTAGGAAAAAAAACTGCTCTTAAAATGTTAGTACCTGTTTTTTTGTTTTGTTTTGGGTTTTTTGGTTTATTTGGGGGTTTTTTTGGTTAACTGTCACCCAAGGATATTTTCCATTGATTTTTAGAGAGAGTGGAAGGGAATGGGAGAGACAGAGAGAAACATTGATGTGAGAGACACATATCGATGGGTTGCCTCCTGCATGTGCCCCGACCAGGGCCGGGGCCAGGGCCAGGGAGGAGCCTGCAACCAAGGAACGTGCCCTTGACAGGAATCGAACCTGGGACCCTTCAGTCTGCAGGCCGACGCTCTATCCACTGAGCCAAACCGGCTAGGGCTTTAGTACCTATATTAAAAGAATAGTAAGAAGCTGCTTTTCTCTCTGGTCTCTGAGAGCATTTGGATCTAGTATACAGGGTGGGGCAAAAGTAGGTTTACACTTTTTCTATGGAAAATAATCTACACTAATAAAAGAGAAAAATGGTAATTGGCGTACGACGCTGCCCTTTTCATTGGCTAATCAGGGCTATATGCAAATTAACTGCCAACTAAGATTAGCAGTTAACTGCCAACAAGATGGCGGTTAATTTGCATAGGTAGGCACAATGCAGGGAGGCGAAAGGGAAAGCAGGAAGAAGCCCCCTGCCACTGACAGTGATCAGAAACCCAGGGGGGAGCTAAGAGCTGGGGGGCAGGGCAAAGGCAGCCCTGGGGCTGCCTTTGCCCTGCCCCCCAGCCATGATCGGAGAATCAGGCGCCTTTGCCGCCCTGGCCAGTGATAGCAGGAAGTAGGGGTGGAGCCAGCGATGGGAGCTGGGCACGGTCGAAGCTGGCAGTCCCGGGAGCTAGGGGTCCCTTGCCTGGGCCTAAAGCGGAGCCCGCGATCGCGGGGCCGCTGCAGCTGCGGGTCCCCGCTGCCCGAGCCGGACGCCTAGGCCAGAGGCGTTAGGCCTGGGCAGGGGCAGATCCTGCAACCACGGGGAGCTGGGGGTCCCCTGCCCAGGCCTGACACCTCTGCAAGAGGCCTCAGGCCTGGTCAAGGGGCCGATCCGGTGATTGGTGATCGGAGGGTGATGAGGGTCAACTCCTCTGGCCGAGGCATCAGGCCTGGGTGGGGGGCGGAGCCGGGGATTGGGGGGATATGATGGTCCCCTTGCCCAGGCCTGAAGCCTGGGTCAGAGGCGTCAGGCTTGGGCGGGGGGTGGAGCAAGCGATCAGAGGGAGATGGGGGTCCCCTGCCCAGGCATGATTCCTGGGCCAGAGGCCTCAGGCCTGGGCGGGGGTCAGAGCCAGTGATCGGGGGGAGATGGGAGTCCCCTGTCCAAGCCTGACACTTCTGGCGGAGGTGTCAGGCCTGGGCAAGGGGCCGATCCTGTGATCGGAGGGTGATGGGGGTCAACGCCTGAGGGCTCCCAGTATGTGAGAGGGGGCAGGCTGGGCTGGGGGGACCCCCCCCCCCCCGCACCCAGTGCACAAATTTCGTGCACCGGGCCCCTAGTACATTAATAAATAATAATATAAGAATAAACTGTGGGCGTGCGGGACCTGTGCTACGTTGCGTGCTGGGAGGCAGCAGCAGCAGCAGTAGCAGCAGGAGCAGTAGCCGCCGTGTGAAGAAATCATGAAGCATTACGAGGTGGAGATTCTGGATGCAAAGACTCGGGAGAAGCTGTGTTTCCTGGACAAGGTGGAGCCCCATGCCACCATCACAGAGATCAAGAACCTTTTCACTAAGAGTCATCCACAGTGGTACCCTGCCCGTCAGTCCCTCCGCCTGGACCCCAAGGGCAAGTCCCTGAAGGATGAGGACATTCTGCAAAAGCTGCCTGTGGGCACCACAGCCACACTGTACTTCCGGGACCTGGGGGCGCAGATCAGCTGGGTGACGGTCTTCCTGACAGAGTACGCAGGACCCCTTTTCATCTACCTGCTCTTCTATTTCCGGGTGCCCTTCATCTATGGCCACAAATATGACTTCACGTCCAGCCGGCACACAGTGGTGCACCTCGCCTGCATCTGCCACTCATTCCACTATGTCAAGCGCCTACTGGAGACGCTCTTCGTACACCGCTTCTCCCATGGCACCATGCCCTTGCGCCACATCTTCAAGAATTGCACCTACTACTGGGGCTTCGCTGCGGGGATGGCCTATTACATCAACCACCCTCTCTACACGCCCCCCACCTACGGAGCTCAGCAGGTTAAACTGGCACTGGCCATCTTTGTGATCTGCCAGCTGGGCAACTTCTCCATCCACATGGCCCTGCGGGATCTGCGGCCAGCTGGATCCAAGACCAGGAAGATCCCATACCCCACCCAAGAACCCCTTCACGTGGCTCTTCCTACTGGTGCCCTGCCCCAACTACACCTATGAGGTGGGATCCTGGATAGGCTTTGCCATCATGACGCAGTATCTCCCAGTGGCCCTCTTCTCTCTGGTGGGCTTCATCCAAATGGAGGAATGGGGTACACTGCCCTCCAGCACCTGGAATAAAATCTGCCTGCCCGGCTGGATTCAGAAAACGAAACGAAACGAAACGAAACGAAACAAAATGAAATGAAACAAAACAAAAAAGAGAATAAACTGTGCTTCGCGTACTCATAACTGTAAGTCTACTTTTGCCTCACCCTGTAAAGTTTTCCAAAGAGCCCTTTCCACAAATGTCTTCCTCATGAGCATTGTGAAGCAGTGTTTTTCCAAAGTATTGTTTTATGGAAAAGAAAATTTCCAGTTATAAAAACTGTGTGTGTTGCATAGTGAATCACAAAGTAAAACACATTTCTTCCCATTATCATAATGGGGGGGGGGGGAGACACCTCTTCTAAAAGTACGCTGAAGAAGTAAAAGTAACCTTCATTCCACTTAGACATATTTAAAGACAAGGAAGGCTTCCACTATAGCCATCATGGATAATATGATCCCTTCAGATTTCCCCATCTTCTTAAACAAGAGTATAGAAAGCACAACTGAACTATTTCTTTGGTTAAGTTTAACCAACTTAACCAAACAATCATTAAAGAAAAAAATGGTTATTTTGCTGTGCTATTTTAATAAAACAAGACCATTAGGAACTCACCCTACACTAAGCCTCAAATTGCGATGATTTTATCTCCTTTATTATTTTTCTTTTTTAAAGATTTTTTTATTGATTTCTTTAGAGAGGACGGGACAGGGAGAGAAACATTGACGTGAGAGGAAAATATCGATTGGCTGCCTCCTGCTCACCCCCCATTGGGGATTGAGCCTACAACCAGGCATATTTTAAAATTAAAATAAAATAAGCATGTCCTCGAGTGAGGATTAAAAAATTTAAAAATTAAAAAAGGCAGAATTTTGAAAGTAACAAGAAAGTGACTCATCATATGTAAGGGTCCTCAATAAGATTAGTACCTGATTTCTTCATCAGACATCATGAAGGCCAGAAGGCAATGTGATGGCTTCTTTAAGTGTTGAAAAAAAGAGATGGTCAAACCAGAATGCTATATCCAGCAAAACTATCCTTAAATATGAAGGAGAAATTAAGATGTTACCAGATAAATAAAAACTGAACTTGTCATTGCAACACAAGGCTCATGGCTCAGTAGCTGAGCATCGACCTACGAGCCAGGAGGTGATGGTTTGATTCCAGTCGGGGCATATGCCCGGATTGTGGGCTCGGTCCCCAGTTTGGAGTGTGGGGGAGACAGCCAATCGGTGGCTCTCATCATTGATGTTTCTATCTCTCCCTCTCCCATCCTCTCTGAAATCAAAAGGAATATATTGGGGGAGAGGGGAAAGACATGGGGAAAAAAATACATAAGGTAGTCATTCATATGGCAATGAAAGAAACTAGCCTGTAACTCAAATCAATCATGCATAAATCCAGTAAAGGTAACTTACCCAAGTAAATATAAAAGAGAGGATGAATGCATTTTTGGTTTGTTAAATTTATTTTCTCCCATGTGATTTCAAAGACACTCAATAAAGCAGTAAGTATGCATCTGAGTTGCTGAAAACACAATGTACAAAGATGTAACGTGATAGTAACAACACAAAGGAAGGGGAGGGAATGGAACTACATAGGAGCTAAGTCTTTATGTAGTACTGAAATTAGGTGAATATTAACCAGAACTGGTTGTAAGTTCCAGGGCAACCATCAAAAAATAACATGATAAATTAAAGAAAACGGTAAAATGGTACAATGGAAAACCTCTCTCTCTCTCAACCTCTCTCTCTCTCTCTCTCCCTCTCTCTCTCTCTCTCTCTCTCTCTCACACACACACACACACACACACACACACACACACACACACGGTAGAAATGGCGGAATAGAGAATAAAAACAGAAGATATATAGAAGATAAATAGCAAAAGGGCAAATGTAAATCCTACCTTATCAGTAATCATATAAACTGTAAATTAATTAAACACTTACAATTAAAAGGCATAGATTGGCAGAATGGATTTAAAAAGTATGATACAACTATATGCTTTATATTCAAAGATAAATATAGGATACAACTAAAAGGATGTAAAAATATGCACCATACAAGCTGTAATCAAAATAGAGCTGGAGTGGCTATACTAATGTCAGACAAAATGTACTTTGAGACAAATATTGTTACTGGGGACAAAGAAAAACATCCTATGACAAAAGGGCTAATTCACTAATAAATTATAACAATTAACAAACATACAGGAAACAACTCAAAACACCTGAAGCAAAAGCTAAAGTGAAGAATAGACAATTCAACAATAGATGGAGACCACAATACCCGCTTTCAATAACTAATAGATCAACAGGAAGCAGAAAACTTGAACCCTATAAAGCAACAAGACTGAAAAGCCATCTATAGAACTCTACCCTGACACAACAGCAGAATATACATTCTACTCTAAAATATACTGAACATTCTCTAAGATAAACCACAAAAAGCAGGTCTCCATAAGTTTCAAAGAATTAAAATTACAACAGCTATGCTGACAAAAATGTAACAAAATTAGAAATTAATAACAAAAAAATTGAGAAATTCAAATATATGGAGGTTAAACACAATCCAAAATAATGAGTCAAACAATGTACAATATTCACCATTCCACATTACAATTAGCATATTACACAGAAAACAAATGAATTCAGTTCTTAAATAGAATAAACTTCAAGAACTCATAGTAAATAGTCTAACAATCATTTCTTTAAACAAATTCAAGTTTTGGTTTCTATACAAATTATACTCCAACAAGTTGGAAAGAACAAAAAGGACAAAAGTAAAACAATTTTAGAGCTGAAATGAATTATAAAAGCCCTCACTTTGAAATCATAGAACTATGTAACATGTACATTGCTGAAGTTACAGTTATCCTCAGCCTAAGGTAGGCTGATGCCTCCTACCTAGAAAGTTTTCACTGGCCTTTTTATTTGAAATTCATTTGAGAAACACCTGTATGCACCACTTTTCCTCTTCCTCCTAACAACTTCTGAATCACTTTGTCTATTTTAAATGTTTTAAGAATTTGGGGAAGGGATTTTGTTTTGTTTCTGCTGACCTTAACATGGGAAAGGAGTAGAATGTTCTGTTGCATTGGTATATTTGCCATGGGAAACTAAAGAGTAACTGCTTGTTTGATGGCAAACTGAAACAGTGACATTCTGCCATAAGCCAATTTATCTTTCAGCTTCCCTCTGTATATGTAAATATGCACTGCCTTTTAAAAATATGACAGGAAGCACTTGCTATTCAAAAGTAAGCACTGTCATTATTTAAACCTTGTCCCCAAAATAATACAGCTATGGGTCAAGCTCTGATACAAGGAAAGAGCTTTGTAATGAGTATCCTATGTTATACTGTCAAAGTTAAAATTTTCCTATAAATTTGACTTTTTAAGCCCTAGACAGTTTGCTCAATGGAAAGTGTCTTGGGTTCCATTCCAGTCAAGGGCCCATACCTCTGTTAGAGGCTCAATCCTCGGCCCCGGGTCAGGGCGCATGTGGGAGGCAACCAATCAATGTCTCTCTCTCACATCGATGTTTCCCTCTCTGTGTCTCTCCCCCTCCTTTCCACTTCTCTAAAAAAATCAATGGGAATGTATCCTCCAGTGAGGATTAACAAAAATAATTAATAAATTTTATTTTTTAAGATTCCCTTCATTTACGTGACTTAATATCATATATATATAATATGCAAAGTGTCCCCTAGGGAGTTCGACTGGGAGACTGGGAGACCAGGAGTTGGATTGCTCGCTATGACGTGCACTGACCACCAGGGGGCGGTGCAGAATGAAGGAAGGCCCAGCCGGGGAAGGGAGGCCAGGCCTAGGGACCCTACCTGTGCCTCTAGTCTTTAGATAAAACTTCACAATTCAAACTTAATTACTATAAAAGTCAATGGAAAATTTCCAGTTCCTTCAAAATGCTTCATTCCTCCCAGGTCCTCCCTCTAACAATTAAAAAAAATTTCCTGGACATATTACAACAAACAAGCATAAAAGTATCTGAAAGGTAGAAAAAAGGATACCATACTTCCTAAAGATTTGAGGAATGAAAAAGGAGCGAGTTCCCTGGTTTTTTTTACTGCCTCCCACACTTCCCTAACAGGGTGCTGCTTCAGAAGCCCCCAATCCAGTACCATCATCAGCCAAAGAGAAAAAAAACGCCAAGAAAAGCCTTTCCTCCTAGCCAAAGGACTGGGGAAAGGGTAGCTTACCAACAGAAACCTTTTCAGCAGTACCCACCACACTCCAGGCAAACATCAATGGAAAATCTGCATGCACAAGACACCGTGAACTCTCCAGTTTCAGTGGGCAAAGCATGCAGAGTTAATCTTCATACCCTCTTCCCCTCAGCCAGAGTGAAGAGCAGACAGTGTGAATCCAAGCCCCCTACCAGAGTAGTGCTGGCAGGACAAAACGGGAAGCTAATCTTCTATCCCCCACATGGGGGTGGCTCCAGTTCCCCTGCCAGGATGGTATGGATGAGGCCGAGTATGAAGCTGATCTTCTAGGCCAGTGGTTCTCAACCTTCCTCATGCCGCAACCCTTTAATACAGTTCCTCATGTTGTGGTGACCCCCAATTTCACTGTTACAAATTGAACATCATTAAAGCATAGTAATTCATCACAAAAACAATATGGAATTATAGATGTGTTTTCCAATGGTCTTAGGCGACCCCTGTGAAAGGGCCAAAGGGGTCGAGACCCACAGGTTGAGAACCGCTGTTCCAGGCCTTGCAAAAGCTCCAATACTCCTGCTGGGTCAGAGGCGAGGCTGAAAAGAGGAACTGCTCTTCCATACCACACACCCAGTGGGTGCAAGTGGTATTCAGATTCACTCATTTAAGGTCGTGTCAGTAGGCTCAAGGACAAACTAGGCCTCCACCATCACCCAGCAGCAAAAAGACTTAACAAAGTCGTGTGAGGCAGGAGTAGTCACTACTACACTTCAAAACACACACACATAGGCCCGGTGTCAGCAGGAGCCAATGAGGAGCTGAACCCGCATCCCAGCATCAACAAGACTGAACAGGTGGCGTGAGTTGGAGCCAGTCAGCATTCTACTTTCCCTATCCCTAATGTCAGCAGGGCTGTGGCGAGCTGAACCTCTACACCCACCCAGCAGTGAGACTGAATGAAGCCAAGTTAGATGGAAGAGCCGACAATCTGTTTCATCCCTGCTCTGGTGCTAGTGGTGTGCTGAGCTTCCACCACCTGGTATCTGACATCAGCGCAGGGAAAGCGGTACCAAGTAGGAGCTTCTGCTCCATCCTGCAGAAGCAGAGTGTGTGAATTAGCCCTTCACCTCTCTCCTGCTAGGGAAGCTTATCTTACTCCTCCACCCCAGAGGCAACAAAGTGGTATAAGCTGGTACCCAACTTTTGCCAGGAAGATGTGAAAAACAAGGGGGGGGGGGACTGACCTTGAATTCCATTAGTCAAGACAGTATGATTCAGTGCCCTACTTTTGCCAGGGTGGTTGTCAATAGGGCCCCAGTGAGAAGCTGAACATACACACCCAGCCAGCCCATGCACTACATCTCAACAAGGAGACTGCTTACTATGAAAAGAATGAATGGGATCCACAGTTCTCATAATGAAATCCACATCCGAGGTACGTACAACCAAAATTTACTCACTATACCAAATGCCAGAAAAGTACGAGGTGAATAAGAAAAAACAATCAATATATGCAACATTGAGATGAACCAGGTTTTTGATGAAATATCTGACAAAGACTTTAAAGCAGTCAACATAAAATGCTTCAACAAGCAATACAACTGTCCTTGAAACAAATGGAAAATATCAGCAAAGTTATTTTAAAAGAACCAAACAGAAATTACAAGACGAAAAATACAATAACCAAAATAAAAATTCCCTGGATGGGCTCAACAGTAGAATGGAAATGATACACAATAGTCTGTGAACAAATCAATAGACTTTAGTCAACCTACTATATGAGAAAATAGGCAGAAAAAAACAAAAGAGCTAAGATTCTCAACAGAGTCCCGAAAGGAGAGTGGGATTTTAAAAAGTATTCAAAGAAATAGTGCTTGAAAAATCCTGAAATTTGACAAAACACATTAACCCACAGAAAGCTGAGTGACCTCCAAATAAAATAACACTAAAGACATCCACATGAAGATACACTGTAATAATTTCTGAAAGTTAAAGATAAAAAAAAAATTTCTTGAAAGCAGCTGGAGGAAAATAGTGCATTACTTATAGAGGAATACCAATTCAAATGACAGCAAATTTCTGATCTGAAACAATAGAGAACAGAAATAGCAAAATTTTTCACATTACTGAAAAGAACTATAAACTGTGAATTCTATATATGGCAAAAATATCCTTCAGAAATGATGGGAAATAATGACAATCTCAGAAAAACTAAGAAAACTTGTTGCTAGCAATGCTACCTGAAAGAATGGCTTAAAAAGTGCTTTAAACAGAAAGGAAATGAAAACAGAAGGCTGGGACTTCAGAAAAGATAAAAGAACAAGGGGATAGATAAAATTAAGGGTAAGTATAATACACTATCATAGTAAGCATGAGTTTCATAAATCATATTTGCAGGTTGAAGCAAAATTGATCACACTATCTGATGTGGTGTTCAATATTATGCAGAGAAAATACTTAAAATTGTATTTTCAAAGTAGAGAGGGAAAAGTAATTTAAATGGAAGTGAAATTTCTATACTTCACTAGAAGTGGTAAAACATCCATACTAGAAGATGATGGTGATAAATTATATATGAATACTGCAATGCCTAGAGCAGATACTAAGAAATCTAAAGAAAGAAACATACTTAAAAACACTACAAATCATGTGGAATCCCAAAAATATATCCAGATAACCCATAGGGAGGTAAAAACAAAAACATGAAACAGAAGAATGAGAAACAGAGGAAACAAACAACAAATAATAAAATAGCAGACTTAAACCTTAACATATCAATAATTACTCTAAATGTAAATACAACCAAACTTCGTTTCTCGAACATCTCCCATTTCAAATAATTCCGAACAATTCGGTTCTCAACCAGTTGTTCACACAAAAAATGTCTCGGTTAAACTTTGGTTCCTAAAACTAACAACCCTTTCAAGCTGATA
This sequence comes from Myotis daubentonii, assembly GCF_963259705.1. Classification (NCBI taxonomy): domain Eukaryota; kingdom Metazoa; phylum Chordata; class Mammalia; order Chiroptera; family Vespertilionidae; genus Myotis; species Myotis daubentonii. Next base: position 3,070,833 of record NC_081861.1, on the reverse strand, counting down.
CCTCAGCATGACAAAAAGCGTCTCTCAGGCAACAAACAAAGGAGAGAATGCTTTGTTGCTGGCGAAATCAAAGATTAGCGCAATTTTAAAACATAAAGAGGTCATCAAGAATGCTTTGGTTGCTAAGGGTGTGAAAGAGACAATGATCACAGACAACTGAAGAGGTAGAAAAACTGTTGTTGATTTGGAGAAATAAAAAGCAGTTAGCATTACGGAGGCAGTGATGTATGACCAAGCAAAGATGCTGCATGCTGACCCGAAAGACATCCCTAGACCCAGTGCTGAAAGTGATTCGTTTAAGGCTAGTGGGGGGTGGTTGGATAAATTTAAGAAAATATGTGTTTATTTATAGATTAAACAGTACATTAGACATGTACTGCATATAAGAAAAGTTAAAATGGAATCATTTTGGGGTATGAAACTGGTTAATTCAATTTACATTATTTCTAATTGGAAAAAATGACTCAATTTTCAAACAAATAGCTTCTCACACAGCCTTCCAGAACCGATACTCCACTGTAGTCTAAATAACCAATTATAAGAGATTAGAAGAGTAGTTTTTTAAACGACCTAACAATATGCCGTCCCACACAAATAACATCACTTTGACTACAATGACAAAGGTAGATTGAAAGCCAAAGTATGGAAAAAATACATATCATTTAAATATTAATTATTTTTAAAAGCAAGAGTGGCTCCATTACTATCAGATAAAGTGGACTTCAGAGCAAGTAAAACTACTAGTAATTTTAGTAAGACAAAGACATTACATAATGATCAACCCACCAGAAGATATGACAATGCTAAATGTGTACACATCAAATGATAAAGCCTCAAAATACAAGAAGCAAAAACTGATAGAGATAAAAAGAAAATAGACAAATCCACAATGATAGAGACTTGGCAACACCACATTCTTAACAACTGATAGAACTACTACACAGAAAATCAGCAAGGCTACAAAAGAACTGTCTGTCCGGTGTGGCTCAGTGCTTAAGAGTTGACCCATTAACCAAGAGGTCACTGGTTCCATTCCCAGTCAGGTCACATGCCAAGGTTTCAGGCTCGATCCCCAGTGGGGGGCATGCAGGAGGCAGCCAATCAATGATTCTCTCTCATCATTGATGTTTCTATCGCTCTCTCCCTTCCTTTCTGAAATCAATTTTTTTAAAAATTTTTAAATGCACAGAACCGAATGAAAATAAAAATAAAACATATAAGAATATGTGGGACACAGCCAAAGTAGTGCCAAAAGGTAAATGGATAGCACTAAATTTTTACATCAGAATAAAGGAAAGGTCTCAAATCAATTGTCCAAAAGACATGAACAAACATTTCACCAAAGACACTATACAGGTGGAAAATAAGGACATGATGGATGTCCAACATCATTAGCCATTAGAGAAATGCAAATTTAAATCATAATAAACTATCACTATACACCTATCAGAAACAAAAAATAGTAATAACACCAAATGCAAGGATGTGAAACTGGGAACACTGGCAAGAACTGCTGATAGGGATCTAAAATGGTAGAGTTGCTCTGGAACAGTTTGGCAGTTTTTTATAAAACTTAATGTATAGCTATCAGCAACTGCACTCTTGGGCATTTATTCCAGAGAAAATGAGTTCACAAAAACACCTGTTCATAGCAGTTTATACGTAACAGCCAAAAGCTAGAAGTAACTCAGTTGTCCCTCTTCAATGCATAAATGGTTAAAGAAACTGTGGTAAATCCATACAATAGAATACTTCTCCACAATAAAAAGGAAAAAACTACTAATACACACAACTCAGATTAATCTTCAGGGAGTTCTGCTGAGTGAAAAAGGGCAATCCCAAAAGGACACATACTGTATGACCTTATTTACATAACATTCCTCAAAATTATAGAAATGTAGAACAGAATTGTGCATGAACAAGTGAGGGAGTGAAGAGGTGGATATGGCTATAAAAGGGCAACAAGAGATACTTGTAATGGGAGAGTTTTGTATCTTGATTGTATCAATGTCAATCCTGGTTGTGATATCCTACTACAGTTTTGCAAGCTCCTACTCTTGGGAGTAACTGGATAAATGGACACGAGATCTATTATGTCTGACAACTAACTGCATGTGAGTCCACAATTATCTCAAAATAGTAAAAAAAATTTTAAAAGCCAATAGAAAAGAACTTCCATTTTCAGAAATTATTCATGATAGCTAATCTGTCATGTGATGTCCACTTCTGTAAGTACAACCAAATCTAACAAGCCAAAGAAACAGCCAAAAGAAATATATCAGATTAGCCAGGACTCCACCTTTTCCTTCAGATATTTAGAATCCAGTTAATTCTTTTCATAAAATTATGACTATTTAAGGACTGGATAATCTTTACAGATAACTTAACAATAAAAGTTATCCTTTGACATCTGAACACTGTTTACAACACCCTGGCCAAGTCTGTCAATGAGCAATCTTGAACAACTTCAATGACAAGACCCATTTCATTTTATCTATCCATTTATCACCTTTGAAAAGTTATTACAAAAAAAAAGTTTCTCTTTTAAGACCTATACTCTGAATCTACCCTACAAACTCCAAATCTTCAAGTGTTGGCTTATAATGAACATACGTACATACATATACACACAGAGAGCAAACTCCAACAATAAAAAGTTTACATTCAATAGATCAGAAAGTGCCTCAACGCCGTAACCAGTTTGGCTCAGTGGATAGAGCGTCGGCCTGCGGACTGAAAGGTCCCAGGTTCGATTCCAGTCAAGGGCATGTACCTTGGTTGCGGGCACATCCCCAGTAGGGGGTGTGCAGGAGGCAGCTGATCAATGTTTCTCTCTCATCGATATATTTCTAACTCTCTATCCCTCTCCCTTCCTCTCTGTAAAAAATCAATAAAATATATTTTTAAAAAAAACAAAACAAAAAAAGTGCAACTAATGCCAAGTGATTCTTCCTATTCTTAAGGAATCTAAGCATCCTTACTCATCTTTGTTAACACCCAAATGCCCAGTGCCTAATAGTACGTATTTATTCAGTGTGACACTTATCAACTCACATCTCAGTATTCATTTACCCTGTCATATGAGTTCCTAGCAAACAGGTGATTATACCCATCTTAGAAAGAAATGTCAGAGCTGACCTAAGAAATAACAATCCCAACTATAAGATAGAACCAGTCTGAAGAAGTCAAAACACTAACCATTAATAAATTGGTCAACTTTCAAATCAATCTAAGACTAACCGAATGATTAATCATACTAGAATTACAAAAAGATAACTCTCAGTTCTATTATGTCCTACATTCATTTGGTTTCTGGTCTTGAAGGCTTAAAATCAAAGAAAATTATAATCTAAACAAAGTTCCACTGTGCCCTCCTTCGGAGTCAAAATCTTAAATAATTGATTCAATACTAAAAATCCAAATGAACAGGCTGGTAAATTCTGGTGCTAGTCACTTTGGAAACTCTTAATTCCCAGACCTTCATCTTAACAAATGGTGAAACTGGGGACAAGAATTATGCAAGCTGACGAAAGTAGGCAGCAGACCCTAAAATTCAGGTCCTTCAGTTTTCTCATCTGTTCTTTCCAGTATATCACACAGCCTCCCAAACAAACCAGCCTTTTGAGCTCCCAGGCTGAGAAAACACTGAAGCCTATTAACTATGTTAATGGCATATGTGCTTACAGCTATTTTTTCAAGTTAGAGCAGTAAGTTCCCTAGGGATCAGTCCACATTATCTTCACCTAACACCCCTACAACCAATAGGAGAACTTAAGAAAATACGTGAAGTGGTCATAGAAAACCAAAAAACTGTGTGGTAAAATCCATGTCATCTAAGCCTAACCAATCCAGAGGCTCTAAAGCTTTTTTTTTCTTTCTCCCCAACGTACTCCTATCATTACACCTCTACCCAAGAGTAAGTAAACTAAACTACATAACTGAAAATTATGGAGTCCACAGTTAGGTTAAAAAGTACACAGCTACATTGACCCTCAAAGAGTTAATGACCCCCCCAAAAAGTAAAGTACTATTGTTCTAGCTCCACTACCAGCCAATCTATAATGAAAATAAAGATGTTCTGCTATGAAATAAGTTAATAATACACTGCACCCTGTACCGTTTTCAAGGAATCAAGAATGCAAATTTACCTATTTTACTTTCCTATAATAAAAACCAAGACTAAATCAAGAAGGTGAATGACTCCTGCAAATATAGGATATTACGTAGTATAAACTATGGCTACTTCTATAAACATTCAGGGAGTGAATTAAATTAGTATTCACATAGCCTCATAATTAGTCACATCAGTAAAACCAAAAAAATTGCCAATTTTTCCAATTGACACTTCACAGTATATATAATTAAGCAACTGTTATCTTAGGAAAACACATGTGAACATATTTTCAATTAAGACTTTGCATGTTGAAGAATTTCTACCTTCAATACCATGTACAAAAAGAGTACTAGAACATCAAAATAACTTAAAAATCACCAAAACCAATCCCCTCACCAACATCTCACTACCTAAATAACAGAGAACAACTCTCAAACCCAAGACAATTCAATATAAAAAGTACTAATATTTTCATATAGCAAGCAGTAACATCAGCAAAGCATTTTAACAATTTGTATACAGTATAATCTCATTTGTTTAGTTAAAAAAAATACAACAGCATATTCTTATATATGTGTTGAAATAGGAAGTTAGCCAATAAACCTTCTATTAGTGACTACCTGAGAATAGGAACTAAATTACTGGGAGTTAGTGTGGGAGGGTGATTTTCTTTTCACTATAACATCCTTTATGTAATTTACAATTTTGTGCTACGCATAAGTACACTATATTAAAAAAAAAAACTTCATTAAGTTATTTCAAAAGTCAAAGATAGGATCATGGCTGCCATTAGGATATTAGCAGTGAGGATAGAGAGAAAAACAGATTTGAGATTTAAGATGCAGAAATGACAAGATATCTTGACTATTAGGACTTGATAAGTTAAGAAAAAGAGGAGTCAAGAATGACTCCCCAAGGTTTCTGGCAAAGGTAGTGGTAACTGCCACTTACTAAGATAAGGAACGTCAGAGGCAATGATAAATTCAGTTTACATATATTCAGCTTAAGGTACCTTCAAAATACCCAAAGTAATCAAGTGGTAACCAGCTGGGAGCAGAGTAACTAAAGAAGACCTAGAACAAAATCTCCTTGCAACGACTAAGATGTGATCAGAGAGAGAAAACCAAAGTAGTGAGATGTTATGAAAGCCAAAAAAGACCTTTTCAAAAGATTTCAAATTTGCTTCTATCTCCCCTCATTCCTAAACTACAGCCTTAATTTAAATCTAATTGTCTTTTCCAAGATGATAATAACATGTATCATGTAGTTAACACCGTCCATGCCAGGCTCAATTCCAGGAACTTTTGTATATTTTTTCTTAACATAAAATGCAATAAATAGCCTGCCAGAAATCTATTACCACTTCAATTTTACAGATGAGAAAACTGAGCCTCTGAACGATGAAATAATCTGCCCAAGTATCACAAATCTAGTAAGTGGCAGAAGCAGAATTCCACTCTAAAATCCAAGTGTTGCTACCTATCCATCAATATTTCATAAGTAGGTTCCTTTCCCCTCCACTTTATCCTTCTCACTATAGCCAATAATATTCCTGTAAAACCTACTTCCGGTCATGTCACGTGCCCTGATTAGAGTTGAATTCGATGACTCCCCAAAACATTCTATGGCCCACAGTGGTGTAGCCTTCTTCACATGCTCAGTTACCTCCTCTCAATCCCAGAGACACCCTACACTCTACCCACACCAAAATACTCATAATTCCTCAAACACCCTTTAACTTCATACCTGCTACTCTCTGTCCTTTATCCTCTTGCTACACTTCTCATGTTTGATAAGCAAGACAAATGTTCTATCTTTGTGTAATTCCCCTCACCCACTTCTCCAGTCAACATTACTTTCCAAATATTGGGAATTGTGTGGAGAGTTTAAATTACTCATAATCAAAAGTTCTTAAATGGTGGGAATGCAGACTGGTGCAGCCACTATGGAAGACAGTATGGAGTTTCCTTAAAAAACTGAAAATGGAACTCCCATTTGACCCTGTGATCCCACTTCTAGGAATATATCCCAAGAAACCAGAAACACCAATCAGAAAGGATATATGCACCCCTATGTTCATAGCAGCACAATTCACCATAGCTAAGATCTGGAAACAGCCTAAGTGCCCATCAGTAGATGAATGGATTAGAAAACTGTGGTACATCTACACGATGGAATACTATGCTGCTGTAAAAAGGAAGGAACTCTTACCATTTGCAACGTCATGGATGGAACTGGAGAGCATTATGCTGAGTGAAATAAGCCAGTCAATAAAGGAAAAATACCACATGATCTCACTCATTCATGGACAATAGAGACCATTATAAACTTATGAACAATAATAGATACAGAGGCAGAGCTGCCTCAAACAGATTGTCAAACTGCAGCGGGAAGGCCGGGGAGGGTTGGGGGGCAGGAGGTAGTGGGGTAAGAGATCAACTAAAGGACTTGTATGCATGCATATAAGCATAACCAATGGACATAAGACACTGGGTGATAGGGGAGGCTAGGGGACTGTCTAGGGCGGGGGGATAAAATGGATACATATGTAATACCCTTTGTAATACTTTAAGCAATAAAAAAAATAAAAATAAAAAAAATAAAAAAAGTTCTTAAATGTCTTAATTGCTCCATCTTTAAAAGCTCACAGCACATTGCACATGCCTTAATTCGTGTACTTACTGTATCATATGATCATTCGGTCTGTCCATCTCGCTCCAGAATACAGGGACAAAGGCCAGGTCTTACTTGTTGCCCCAGGATTTGACACAGTCCCTCACTCACAGCAGTTCAACAAACGTTTCACAAATCAATCAAGCAAAGCAAGAGCTTTTCTAGTTCTCATTCTGATACTTGAAAATTAAAAAAACCTAAAACATGTTTTGTTTTAAATATATTTTTATTGATTTTAGAGAGAAGGGAGAGGGAGATAGAAACATCGATGAGAGAAACATCAACATCAATTGGCTGCCTATCTTCCATTGCTCAAAATTAAAATAAGTTAGATGTCCTTACATAACTCTTTTTTTGGTCATTGCTGTTAATCCTCACCTGAGGATATTTTTTCCATTGATTTTTAGAGAGTGGAAGGGACAGAGAGAGGGGGAGAGAGAGAGATACATCGATTGGTTGCCTCCCATGTGTGCTCTGACAGGGCCAGGGATCCAATTTACAACCTATGTACTCTTGACAGGGAATTGAAGCCGTGACCCTTGGGTGCTCAGGTTAGCGCTCTATCCACTGAACAACACTGGCCAGGGCCATAACACTCTTAACTATAACAAAACCCAACCTTCTTCTTGAGAATGAACTTAGTATCATTTGTTTATTCTAATGCAGACAAAATACTACCAGACAAAACTACAAGAATACATTCACAACAGAATGACACCAACAGTTTTAGTAATGTAGAGAAGCAGAGAAAAGATAGAATAAAACAGGTAATAATAATAAAAAGCTTGTAGAAGAAAGTGGCAAACAGCCCACAAATTAGCTGAGAAACCTAAAACTATCTAAATAAGGGACTACTCCCGCTCTTCCAGGTTATAATTCTTAATTAGGTCCCAAATGTCAGCCTGGGCCAAATCAGGCCCAAAAGTAAAGTCATCAAGAAATAGATGCTAGCCCTAACTGGTTTTGTTAGTGGATAGAGCATCAGCCTGCGGACTCAAGGGTCCCAGGTTCAATTCCAGTCAAGGGCATGTACCTTGGTTGTGGACAACATCCCCAGTAGGAGGTGTGCAGGAGGCAGCTGATTGATGTTTCTTTCTCATCGATGTTTCTAACTCTATCCCTCTCCCTTCTTCTTTGTAAAAAATCAATAAAATATATTTTAAAAAAAAGAAATAGATGCTAAAGATCAAAATGAAGGAGTACAGTGACTTTCACAGTCACCTAAAATGCAAAGAAATAGGACATAATAAGGATACATCTCTACTTCATTCACTCCTATCTCCACTGAAGGACTATCAAGTACAGAAATATCGCAACTTGACAAGTCCTTTACAGGTATCTGTAACTATATGCACACTAGAGCCCGGTGCATGAAATTCGTGCGGGGGGTGGGGGGGTTCCCTCAGCCCAGCCTGCAGCCACTCCAATCCAGGACCCCTCGGGAGATGTCCGACTGCCGGTTTAGGTGAAATCCCAGGGACTGGGCCCAAACTGGCAGTCGGACATCCCTCTCACAATCCTGGACTGCTGGCTCTTAATCACTCACCTGCCTGCCTGCCTGATTGCACCTCACTGCCTCTGCGTGCTGGCCTGATTGCCCCTAACTGCCCCCCACTGCTGGTCAGGTCGACCCCAACTGTCCCCTCCCTGCTGGCCTGGTCACTCCTAACAGCCCCCCCTGCTGACCTGGTCACCCCCAACTGCCCCCCTCTGCTGGCCTGGTCACCCCCAACTGCCTCTCCCACTGCCGGCCTAGTCGCCCCTCACTGCCCCCCCCCCACCAGCCTAATCACCCCCAACTGCCTCCCCTGCCATCCTGGTTGCCCCCAACTGCTGCCTCTGCCAACCTGGTTGTCCGTCACGCCTCCCCCTCCCCGCCGCCGGCCTGGTCGCCCCACGCAGCCTGCTGTTCAGTCGTTTAGTCGTCCCTCACTAACCTCCCTGCCGGCCTGGTCGCCCCACGCAGCCTGCTGTTCAGTCGTTTAGTCGTCCCTCACTAACCTCCCTGCCGGCCTGGTTGTAGGCAGCCATCTTGTGAGGGTGTGAGGGTTAATTTGCATATTACCTCTTTATTATATAGGATTAGTATAAAATCCATCTCTAGTCAAACAAAATATAATTCTGATGTACTATCAGTGTACTTATTGTATTATTTTTTTTTAAATATATTTTATTGATTTTTTACAGAGAGGAAGGGAGAGAGATAGAGAGTTAGAAACATCGATGACAGAGAAACATCCATCAGCTGCCTCCTGCACATCTCCTACTGGGGATGTGCCCGCAACCCAGGTACATGCCCTTGACCGGAATCGAACCTGGGACCTTTCAGTCCGCAAGCCGACGCTCTATCCACTGAGCCAAACCGGTTTCGGCTTGTATTATTTTTTTAAGTAATATATGTCTATAGTTTATAAAAAAAAAAAAAAAAAACAAGCAGCACAGAAATCTATGAAGTATAAAGTTTGAAATTTCCTCCCCTCCTCCTTACTGGAAAGGGTTTTGTACTCCAAGATGTCCATTATTTACTTCTTGAGTATCCTTCCAAAACTGTCAGAGAATTTAAATTGACTCATGAACACTCATTCAAGAATCCCAAGGTAAGAACCCATAACAAAAATAAATATTACTAGCCCTAACCGGTTTGGCTCAGTGGATAGAGCGTCGGCCTGCGGACTCAAGGGTCCCAGGTTCGATTCCGGTCAAGGGCATGTACCTTGGTTGCGGGCACATCCCCAGTAGGGGGTGTGCAGGAGTCAGCTGATCGATGTTTCTCTCTCATCGATGTTTCTAACTCTCTATCCCTCTCCCTTCCTCTCTGTAAAAAAATCAGTAAAATATATTTAAAAATAAATAAATAATTACTATAAAATGAGATCAGAGAGGGACAGAACACACAGCACATCATCCTGTGAATATCTAAAAGCTAATATCTAGCTTTAAACTATATTTTCCAAAAAAAAAAAAAAAAAAGATTTCCTACTAATATTGAAATCAAGAAACATCTCCTCCAGCCGAACCGGTTTGGCTCAGTGGATAGAGCGCCGGCCTGCGGACTCAAGGGTCCCAGGTTCGATTCCGGTCAAGGGCATGTACCTTGGTTGCGGGCACATCCCCACTGGGGGGCGTGCAGGAGGCAGCTGGTCAATCTCTCTCATCGATGTTTCTAACTCTCTATCCCTCTCCCTTCTTCTCTGTAAAAAATCAATAAAATATATTTAAAAAAAAAGAAACATCTCCTCCAAAAAACACAATCAAGAAACAATACTATTAATAAAAGTCAATTTAGGGTAGAAATTTAAAACTCAACTTACAACTTAAAACTGCCCAAAGCAGCCATGGGCAAACTACGGCCCGCAGGCCGGATCCAGCCTGTTTGAAATGAATAAAACTAAAAAAAAAAAAAAAAAAAAAAAAAAAAAAGACCATACCCTTTTATGTAATGATGTTTACTTTGAATTTATATTAGTTCACACAAACACTCCATCCATGCTTTTGTTCCGGCCCTCCGGTCCAGTTTAAGAACCCATTGTGGCCCTCGAGTCCCCTGGCCCAAAGAGTAAACTAATTAACAGAAAATGGGCCCACCTCTAGCACTACCCATCCAGGGAAAGATGGTCCAAATCATAAGAGTCCCCAGGTATGAGGACCTAGCAGTTCAGGTCTTTTTTGTCTCTGCTGGGTGTGGTGTTCAAAGTGCATAATTTGTTAAAACATATACCTGGATAAATGGAACAGGCTGTTTGCAAATTAAGCTAGCGCAGAAACCATTCTGCAATATATCATAAATGTGAACACCCCCCATTTAACTCACAAGTGTATTGTAAAAATTTAATGAAATAATTTAGTTTTAAATGTCTGACACAGAACATGTTACATGATATAAATTCTTATTAAATGTTTTAAGGGGAGAAAAATACATCAGAATACAGTGGGTCTCAAGTGCTTTAGTTAATTTTAGCTTAGCAGCTATCAGTTCAAGTTTAAAGTCAATTCTAAAATTCTAATCATCTAATTCTAGTTAACTTTTGAAATTCCCAAATCAGGAATATACAGTCCAGGAATAGTTAAATCTAAAAATGAGAGACTCTAGGACAGCCGTGGGCAAACTACGGCCCACCGGATCCGGCCCATTTGAAATGAATAAAACTAAAAAAAAAAAGACCGTACCCTTTTATGTAATGATGTTTACTTTGAATTTATATTAGTTCACACAAACACTCCATCCATGCTTTTGTTCCAGCCCTCTGGTCCAGTTTAAGAACCCATTGTGGCCCTCGAGTCAAAAAGTTTGCCCACCCCGGTCTAGGATATGAGCCAGAATGGCACTCTGCAAATGCAACACTTCCTTTACCTTTACCTCAGGCAGCCCTGGAATATAGTAGGTAGCATATGGAGTGTTAGAAGTTTTCATCAGGGAAATAAATGATGTTCAAGTTATTGTGGCTTGGCAGAAAGATTATAAAGGCACCTCCATCTTTGCAGTAACAGGGTCTAAGAATCAGCAAACTGAGGGATCCTAAAACTCTCCAGAGTGCACATGTAGTCTAGGAGTCCCATTCAGCCCTGCGTTTCACCAGTGCTTTTGTACATGCTTGCTAATCATGTTTTTACGGGTGGCAAAAAAAAAAAGTCCTTTAAACTGGTAACTTGTTAAGTTGACCTTTTCATCAACTTTCAGGATACTTCACCACTGATACTTCTGTCACTGACGTTCCTATGTTAGTCATCCTTATACTTACCACACCTTTCTTAGGGAACTGTGTTTTCAATGCAGATGAGGAATCTGTGTTGCTTTCATATTCCCTGCATACAAGACTTGCACTTAGTGTACATTCAAATATTTGTTGCTCTAATTTATACTGTCAACAAATTACAAACCAATATGGAAAACTGATACAATTATATGTGAAGCTTCGGTATGAGTACAGAAGACTGTCAATTATGCATTCATTAAATAAATTCCATTAATTAACTAGTCTACAAATAAATACATGTGGGCCTTAAATAACTTAACCACCATTTCAGTTCATAGACAATCTGGTGGGTGTTTTTGTAACATAAATTAGCTCTCTGGATACCACATTTCAAAAATATTATAAATAATGCAGTGTTATCAGTCATTAACATCAATTTCAAAGAGCTCAAGGAATTACAATGGGGGTCAAAGTAAACTTACCAAAAACCTTTTCAAAACTGCAAAATTAATACTGGTACTATATAAATTAAAAACTAAATGTTACATAATCAAGTCAAAAAAAGATTTTTTTACTCTGTAGCTAGCCAAGCATTTAACTTTCATTTTGGTTTAGAGCAGCCGTGGGCAAACTACGGCCCGCGGGCCAGATCCAGCCCATTTGAAATGAATAAAACTAAAAAAAAAAAAAAAAAAAGACCGTACCCTTTTATGTAATGATGTTTACTTTGAATTTCTATTAGTTCACACAAACACTCCATCCATGCTTTTGTTCCGGCCCTCCGGTCCAGTTTAAGAACCCATTGTGGCCCTCGAGTCAAAAAGTTTGCCCACCCCTGGTTTAGAGTCTCTCCACTTAACCACCCAAGTCACAGAAACTCATCTCGCAGGCAGTTTTTCTGAACTTATCTAGAGGTGGCAATCAAATGTTCCCTAATCATTTCAATTTGTAATTGATTCTACAGAAAGAACTATCCAGAGAAAAAGAAAGCCAGAACTTAAAAAGTATATGTGTGCAAGCGTGTGTGTGTGTGTGTGTGTGTGTGTGTGTGTGTGTACACGCATTTATATTTATACTAGAGGCCCGGTGCAGATTCATGCACACTGAATCTCCGACATCCTCCAAGTGGTCCTGGAGTATGAGAGGGCACTCTGCAAAGTTGCTGTCGCTCGGCAGCTCCTGCATTGAGTGTCTGCCCCCTGTGGTCATCGCACATCATAGCTACTGGCCAGTTAGCCAGTTGCTTGGGCTTTTATATATATACTAGAGGCCCGGTGCACAAAATTTGTGCGGGGGGGGGGAGGGGGCAGGGGGGCAGAGGTCCCTCAGCCCGGCCTGCAACAACGCCAGTGTCCCTCCCCCCAAGGCCCCTCCCCACCCACCGCATGGCCGGGGTGCCTGCCACTATGGGCGACGCCATCTTTGTCGTGGACTGGCAGTTAATTTGCATATTACTCTTTTATTAGATAGGAGGATACTAGTGACCTGGTGCATGAAATTCGTGTGGGGGGAGGGGGTGTCCCTCAGCCCGGCCTGCACCCTCTCCAATCTGGGACCCCTCGGGGGATGTCCTACTGCCAGTTTAGGCTCGATCCCAGTCGGATATCCCTCTCACAATACAGGACTGCTGGCTCCTAACCATTCACTGGCCTGCCTGCCTGCCTGATCACCCCTAACCACTCTGCCTGCCAGCCTGATTGCCCCCAACTGCCCCCCCTTCTGGTCTGATCACCCCTAACTGCCCCCCCAGCCAGCCTGATCATCCTCAACTGGCCCCTCTGCCAGCCTGCTCGCCCCCAACTGCCCCCACCTGCTGGCCTGCTCACCCCCAACTGCGCCCACCTGCTGGCCTGCTCACCCCTAACTGCCTCTGCCTCAGCCCCACCACCATGGCTTTCTGGAAGGATGTCTGGAAAGAGGTCTGGAAGGTCTCCTGGTCTAATTAGCATATTACCCTTTTATTAGTATAGATAGATTCGTTCCTGCAGCTCTAATTGGTGTGCCTGGATATGCAAACATTTTCTGTAATCTCTTATTACCAGGGATATATCAAAATTTTAGCAAACGTGTACTAACTGCATGAGACTCTGTCCAGGTAAACAACAATGATTATAACTGCTTAGAAGACAACTTTCCAAACTAGAAAATACTTTTTAAAACTCATCAAATTAAAGACCTAACTTTCAAACACAAAGCATGACATTCTGTGGTTACTTTTGTAACCCAAACACTAACTTTCTTTAGCACTGGAAATATATCTCTTTAAATCCCAGTAATCAAAAAACACACATAATACAGAATAATTTTAAACATCATTAATCCAAATATTATAATTTTTAAAAGCCACCTCTAGAACTGACCTAATAATTTACCCATATCATCTACATGCAAATATAAAAATAACTTCAAAATGAACAACTATGTATTTTAGCAATAGTTCCCCAGCCCTGAAAGGTGAAAACAGTGAAGGATTAAGAAATAAAAATTGCCAGTTATAAAAATAATCACGTAGATGTAAATTACAGCATAAAGAATAGAGTTAATAGTATTTAATAACGATACATGGTGCCAGATGAGTAATAGACTTATCAAAGTGCTCACTTCATAAGATTTTTAAATGTCTAATCACTATGTTGTACACCTGAAACTAATATTGTGTTGTCAAATGTAAGTGAAAAATAAATTTAAAACTTTTAAAGTATAGTAAAATAAAGCCATAATGGCATTTAAAAATATTCGCTAGGCATTTAGCATATTATTACCATAAATATGCTCTATAATATTACCATATTTATACTCTTACTATATTTATGCTATATATTACTCGATATTATACTTTAACTCAAACCCTTATCCAACTGAAAACAAGATTAACCCAGTTTTCAAATAATACTTAAAAAATGATCATAGTTAAAATGTTTCCATTCTTAATTACTTTTGAATAACTCCACTGTAATGTAAAAAAGAATTTGATTCTTGAATTCTTATATTACCAAAAGATTAATGATCAGCATTAGTTTAAAGAGCAAAGTGGTCAGGATCATGCTCTGATTAAGCAACCACTCACTGTTTACAATCCTTTAAAAATATTTTAAAGATATTAGTACAAAAATAATATGCTGTATTACTAATTTATTTTTTAACCCAAAACCCTAAGCAGTATATATAAAATGGCAAATGTAAAAACAAAAATTCTTTCAATGACTCTAATATAAACGAATCCTACAAAATATACAGAGACAAGAAAAATCAGCAGTTTGGATAAAATATCCTCACACCTAGAAAAGGAACATACAAATTCAGGGGCAAGTAAGAGACACTTACTTATTAAAGGTTTTAAACTTTTCAAAGCTTTTAAGTCAAGTGTTATCTTTTTTTTAAACCTACAAATTTAAATTTAAGAACTTGATAAAAAATTTTTAAAACAAGTAGTAATAGCTAAGTTTCTGTCAGAAAGAAAAAACAGTTATACAAGGTGCAGACTAAATTTGTCTAGGAAGGAGGTAATGACAAGAATCCTAGCTAAAAAGAGAATTGTGGGAGTTATTCAATTTCATTATTTGACCTCGGCTAAGTAGCCTGAACCTACCCTGACAAAGAAAAGCCAACTCTTGTTTTTAATACTTTCAGAGAATAAGAATTCTGAAACCAACATAGTTCAACATGCCACAAAAACAAAACAAAACAAAAAAACTGTTTCTCAGGGCTATTCAAAAGATGGACGAAACTAAATAATTCAACACTTCCTATAGGACTCCAGCTCATTCAGTCTATTCAGAATCCAACTCAAACACATGGTGCAAAGGTTATATAATGTCAAGCTTTACATTACACATTTCACTGGTGTATTCAAGCTCACAAAGATGCAACCAAGAACTGCATGAAGCTGCAAGCACAGACTCTAGAATGTTTTATTTTAATATTAAGACTAATGAATCTTGACCAAAATAGGTAGGACCTCACAAGCACTGAGTCTGAACTAATGAAGATTTCTTTCTTTAGCTCAACAAAATACTTAGTAGTTCATCAAATTACCCAGTATTTTATGAAGCCTTCATTCTTCCCCAAAAGATAATGAAGCTTTGCAAGTTTCTCATTTTTAAGATGTCACAGTATTCAAACACCAAGAAAGTAACACACACATTCACAAAAAATATTAGAAAATGTTCAGTTCTTTAAAATTTAAATTCAATAGTACATAATAAATTCAAGGTTCAATATTACAATCTGAAATCCAATGTTACGCACCATCCATCTAAATGTGAGCATTCTGAGATACGAAATCTTCAACTAGCATTTTACACATCAGCCACATAAAACATCAGATCCATTTATTTCTTCATTACTGTAACCAAAAGCAACCGATTTGGCCAAACTTTTCCAAATGAATTATCTTTGCAAACAATTATTGCAACCCTCTATTATTAGACCGGCATTATTCACTCCAAAATAAAACAATGCTTCTTAAATTTAAATTACTCTGTTTAATCTTTTGGAATGACAACGTCGACAGTTAGCCAAGTATTTTTAAATAAAATATTTTAAATACTCAGATTGAAAAATTTTTTTCAAGGCTTAAATCACTGATGCTTAAAATCATTTCAGAGCTCGTCAGTGTTCATTTTTCCAGCGATAATGAAGCCAATTAATACCTACACAGTCAGTTTAATTCAAGTTATCTGTATGGGTCAAAGGAACTGGACTTACTGAAAAGGATTATTTCTGTTTAGCTTTCTGGTCATTATGACTGAAACCCTTTATATGTAGTTAGTTTGAAACAAAAACAAAAGCGTAATAACAGATAAAAGGAATCGGTGACTCTCCTAAACCAAACTACAGACAAAAATTCAGGACAACTAAATAAATTTTAAAAAGCTAAAATAAAACCCTCAAGAATAAAATGCTAGGCTTTAGTCATTTCAAACTTTCTTGTCAATTGCAACAATAAAGCTAGATGTCAAATGCAAAGCCACCGATTTCAGCTAGGAAAAGAAATGTCTAATGGCAACACCTATCTCACACACTCCCAAGTTTCACGGTCCCAATTAAGAAGAAAGAACACAAATATTATTTCAATCCGGTTTTGCTCAGGAGACACAAACTGATGTAGGCAGATGGAGACTCCACAGCCTTTGTTCAATAGCTTACGGAAGGTTAACTAAATGTGCTACAGGTTGATAAGCATTTACCAGGCTTATGAATGTTGCTTCCAAGCTTGAGAAAGGTACAAGAATTCAATATGCAAATCATCTCGGATCATTTGTATTGAATACCACCGAGCTACACACTCCGAAAGACAGGCCTATTCATCGCTACTATTTATTTCCATGTTTACCTCTCTTCCCTCCCCTAAACCACCCCCCCCTTCACTTTCTCCTCCCACCCTGTCCCGCCATCTTGGGCCGATAGGAGCAGCCATTACTTAACTAAATGACAGTACCCACAACTTTGCACACAAATAAACAGAAACTACACCCCGAGCCCCCCCTCCCCTCCGGCCTCCCCTGTCAGACACACAGGAAACGAGGTTCCAGGAAGAGAACACATTCACAGAGAACTACAGGATTTGCAGAGCAGAAAGAGCCAAAAAGTAAACAAGTCACCTAACTTCAGGTGAAAACACAGAGCAATCGAGATGCATGTCAACGGCCCCATGCAAACTCCTCACCGCCCTCAACTACGTGCAACTTCCCCCTTCTGGAAGCAGGGCGACAGGAAAGCCCAAAACCTTGGGCTGCCAGCAGATCTCCCGAACCAGCCCACCTGCAGGAAAGGAGTCAAAACCAGGGAGGCGAGCCGGTGGGAAATTGGGGGGAAATGTGCACACCTTTCCGATCCCTGCACCCGAACAGACACCTCGGAGACCGTCGGTCTGAGCCCCGCAAAAGCTGGAGGAGCGGCAGTTCTGCCGACGCACTTCGGCTCGGCTCCGAAGCGCTACGGTCCCCGCTCCTCCGGCTCCGAGCGGAGGGCGATCTCGCCCGGGAGCCGGCGAGGGAGCCGGCGAGCAGAGGCAGGAAATAGTTTCCCGGAAGCCCCTCGGCCCTCGCTCGGGGCACAATGAGCGCCGGCCGGGCCGCGGGCCCCGGGGCGAGAGGGGCGAGAGGGGCGAGCGGGGCGAGCGGGGCGAGCGGGGCGAGCGGGGCGCCGGCCACCCAGAGCGGGTCCGCGCTCCGGCCCGCGGCTGCCTTACCTTGCCCAGCAGGGCCTTCGTCCTGGCGCCATCTTCATGGAACCTCACGAACCCGAACAGGCGGCTGTGGGAGAGACACACACGCGGCTCGTGAAGGGCTCCGGGGCCGCCACCGACCCGCCCCGGCCCGAGCCCGAGGCCCCGCCGGCGGCCGCGGCACGGAGAGCGCCCAGCCGAGGTGCCCGCCCCGCCGCCGCCAGAGGCGAGCCGCGCGCCCGGCCGCCCCGGAGAGCGGCGCCAGCCCGTCCGGGGCCGAGCGGGCGGCGGCCCGCGGCCCGTACCTGTCCAGTCCGCCGAGCGCCTCCCTCTCCTCGGCTGTCAGGCTGGGGGACGCCTCCTCGCTCTCGCCGCTCGCTTTTCCCGCCGCCATTTTCTTTTCCTCATCACCGAAAGCGGCGGCGGCGGCGGCGGCGGTAGCGAGCGACACTCCGCAGGATTTCATGGAAACGCGGCGAATTCACAACTCCAACGCCGACACCCCCCCGGGCCGGGGCCCGCAACGACGCCCCCAATCCCCGCGCGGGACCGGCACACCAACTTTATCGCCGCCTCCTCCTCCGCCGCGGGCGGCGGCGACGAAAAATCCCAACGCGGCGGCGGTGAAGGCGGCGGCGGCAGGGGCTGCGGAGCCCCCGGGTCGGCAGCAGCGGCGGCCCGGCTGGAGGGTCACATCGCGGGAGCGGGCGAGGGGCAGCCACGGGCGAGGACGGCGGGAGCGGCCGGAGCGCACGGGGCTGGGGGCACAGGAGGGATCTGGTGGAGACACAAACTTCCCCGGCACCAGCACAAAGTTGTTGTAATTGTGTCACACAGCGAACCCCACGCCGCCGTCGTGACCCCCCCCTCCTTGCCCGGCCAGGACCGCCAATCGCGGGGACCCGCTCGCCTCACGTGACCTTTGTTGACTCACGTCAGCTGCGGCTCCACGCAACTTGCTAGCGGCCCGAGCCCCTCCCGCCCCGGCCGCCGTCGACGGGGAGCGGGACGCACGGCTATGCTGGCTTCTGATTGGCTCCTGGGCCCGTCTGTCAGGGGGAAGGGTGGTCCGCCAGAGGGAGCGGCTGGTAGGTTGCGCTCGTTAAATACACTGGGGCAGAGAATGGAGGGTCTGGGCCGTGTCACCTCGGGAGCGGCGGCGGGCTCCAGAGGGGACCTGGGGGGTGGCGGGGGGGAGCGGCGGGGAAGGGCGAGGTCCGGCAGCGCCCGCGGAGGGCGCGAGCCTGGAGCCGGGACGCCTCGGATCGCCTTGACCCGGGAGCTCGGGGATGGGCCCACCCCGCGGCTCCAGCAGCCCCGCGCGCCGTGAGTCCCGGGTGCCCCGGGGTCGGGTAAGGGTCCCGGAGCGCGGCCCCTCACCTTCGCCCTCCGCGGAAGGCAGACACTCCTGGCACCGCTGGAATCATGGCCTCCGCGAGGAGCGGCTGCCGGTCCTGCCCGCGGCTCAGGTGCCGCCCCGGGCCCGGCCTACGCTCTCGGCCCCGATCCTCTCGGTCGCGCCGAAAGTGAAGGGGGAAAGGCTCCCTGACCCCCGGCCGGAGGGAATGAAGAGTCACCCACCAGACTACGGCCCCCCGCCGCCGAAGGTCTGTTGGCGGCACTTTGGGGCCCGATGGGCTTGCCACCTACGTTTTATCTGTGGTTCGTTCCGGTTTTGTAAGAAAAAGCGGCTATGAGAACTTGTTAAGCGGGATCTCCAGAGTGTTGGTTTCTGTGACTGTGATCTCTGCATGGAAGAGTTGGGGCTACTTGTGGACGGGTCAGAGGGAAAGCAGAATTAAGATCCTCATCGCAGTTTGCAACCCAGAAAAGCCTTTACCACCACCCCACCATGCCTTAGACAACAGGAACACTTTCTTGTTCTGACCGTGTCTCCGATACAAATGAGAATTCACTGCTAGTCTGGTTTTCCATCCGTAGTGTAATCAGGAGAAAAAGCAAACGTGCCTTCCATCCATTACTCTTCGAAAGACATTTAATAAGATGTGTCTCGTATAATAGATCAGTTGCAGGGCACACCTCTTGTCTTCAGGGAAAGAAAAAGATTCATTAGTGGACATATGAATTTATAAACATGGGCCCATAAATGTCAGTAACATAACCAATACAGAATATATCTTTAACTTGGATTTCAAAGTAAAAGGAAGACAATTTAATGCTGACTCAGTTATCCTAGCAGTATTCAGTGAGAAGCTATGGAAATCCCAACTGATTTTGCACACGGACACAGTTTTAAATTGTTCCCCAGTGACTAGTAACTAGACTAACAAACTGTAGTTTTATATGGATTATATTTCATGTTTAATTACTTTCTCTGAAACACCTCTTCCATTCTTTATGGTGTTCCATTTTATTTGAATGAGTGAGTATAGAGGGCTGAATATCTTCTACAGCTAAATTAACACATGCATTGTTAATTTGTCACAAATAACCTTCAAAGCCGGGGAGGTTTTGACAGCACTCTCTCCCCTCAACACACACACACACACACACACACACACACACACACACACACTTGCACAACCAGTGATACAAATTCTGCCATTATTTGGCTGTCTTCCTGGAGTTGATGGTTCTTGACTAAGGCCCTTTTTAAGGATTATAAAGCTACCCACTCCCAACCGCTCAAAACCTTTCCCAACACACAGCCATTACTAGGTAACAGCAGGAAAATTTCATTGAGTGTATGCAGTAGGTAGGTTGGACTCAAGCAGACCTGGATCAAATCCTTACTCTGCACAGGTGGCGTGACCTTGGGAAAGTTACTTCCCTCTAAGCCAAAACTGTCTAGCACAACTAGATATCCGTCCTCCATCATGAAGTATGAGATAATTTTTATACAATAACAAGTCCTAGCACTGTAATTTCTTAGATATCAAATAGTTTATACCCCAGCCGGCATGGCTCAGTGGTTGAGCATCGACTTATGAACCTGGAGGTCACGGTTCGATTCCTGGTCAGGATATATGCCCAGGTTGTGGGCTCCATCCCCAGTGTGGGGCATGCAGGAGGCAGCCGGTCAATGATTCTCTCTCATTGATGTTTCTCTCTCATTGATGTTTCTCTCTCCTTCTCTGAAAGCAATAAAGATATATATTTTTTTAAATAGTTTATAATCTGTCAAATAAATGCACTTAAAATAGGTAAGAAGGAAATACCTATTTAGGTCCTCACTGGAGAGAGAAATAGGAAATGAAATGATTTTATAATTATTTCTATGAAAAGTGAATCTGAAAACCCATATAGTAGGCAGAGTGGTTGAATCAAAGGATTGTGGATTGTGGAATCATACAGGTCTAGGTTTGAATCCTAACTCTACTACTTGATAGCTGAGTGACTTTCAAGAAGTTAGTCTACTTTGAGCTGCAGTTCCCTCATCTGTTAAAAAGAAAATATAGCCACTTGACAGCACTATTTTGAAGATTAAATGCTATAAGGTAAGTAAAGTGCCAGACATATAATGCACTCAAAGACCTCAAGAAAATAGGAAGGTTGGAATTTCTAAAATCTTAGCTTTCACATTCTGGCTTCTAAATGTATCAATCACCACTCTACCAATCACTTCCTCTATCTCTCCCCAACCTCTGCATGAGCCCAACACTTAGGTGGTCCTAATCTACTTTTTTTTGGGGGGGGGGGGGCGGGAGGGCATACAACCCAACATTGCTACACCTCTCCATTATTGTGAAATTAAAGTTTTTATCACCTAGTACTGATTCTTGTTTCATAATTCTAACTTAATACACTAGGAACTGGGGAGAGTAATTTGAATTTACCAAGTTGATAAGATTAATATATACATGATAAGTCAATATTTTAAAATTATATAAAATTTGTATCATGCTGAGTGGTATGGACTAATCAGTGCATGGACTAATTAGTACATAATTTGTAACACTATTATGTTAATACTTATGTAAGTACCATCAATATTAGAGAAGCAGCCCTTCAATTACTGGAAAATAAAATTTAACTTCCTTTTAAACAACTAAATATTTAACCTGAAGCATGTAGGAATATGTAGTTCATTTATAATGTTAGTGCCACATAAACCTATGCAGATAATAAAAGTCACATAATAGAGTCATGATTTATCTAGTCTTATAAATAGGACTATACTTATTGTTAGGTCTGATCAAATAATTAAATTGGTGACCCTAACACTTATCCTTTATATTAGGATCAAAAATGTGTTTTAAAAAGTGTACTAGCTCTTATACTTACCAGTGTCTTAAAGATTGTCCAATTGATGTCCAAACACATGGATGTTAAATACAGTATAGGGTAAGGGTTAGTGGGGGGGGACAGCCAAATACAGATTATTATGGATTTATTACAAAAACTTCAGTTGTCCAAATCGTTTTGGGACTTAGGAAGAAGCCAAGACACCCACACCCACCAGGAGCCTAGACTTCCACCCTCAGGAGGCTACATGTAATGAGGCACTTCAAATCCCCACCATGCCACTACCGCACTGGGGAGCCTGGGCTGCCACCTCCACCAGTAATGAGGCACCACTGCCCCTTCTTGCTGAGTTGGTGCCAGAGGAAGCTTAGCTAGTGGAGAGTCAGGACATTCATGGCTGCCCAGGGGTAACAAGGCCGCCACTGGATGTGTCAGTGGAAACAATGTGGGGAGCAGTAATGAGGCATTCCTGCACCTCCCAGCCAGGGTGGTATCCATGGAGGCCTAAACTCCCATCCACACCCAGCAGTAACAAGGAGACCCTCCCCCTCCACCAGGGTCGGCGGAGGTTGGGTGGGGAACCTGGACTTCTGCCCAGCAGTACAAGGCAATGCTTTCCCTTTCCCCATCAGTGATGTCAGAAAGAGCTGGAACACAAGACTTAGATAAGATCCAGGGTCTCATAACATAATCCCCAAAATGTCCGGATCTCAATAAAAAAATCACTCATACCAACAATCAGAATAATCCCAAATTGATTTCGAGAAGACAATGAACAGATGCAAACACTAAGATGAATCAGATGTTCAAATGATCTGACAAGGATTTTAAAGTAGTCATTATAAAAGTGTTTCCATGGGCGATTATAAACCCATTTGAAACTAATGAAAACCTAGAAAGTCTCAGCAGAGAAATAGGAAGTTTCAGAAAATAACCCATATACAAAGAAGAACCAAGTGGAAATTTTATAACTAAAAAATACAATAACCTTATAAAAAAAAATAAAAAATACAATAACCCAAATTCAAAACTCAGTATATGGGCTCAACATCAGACTGGAAGGAATAGAGGAAAGAATCAGTGAACTTCCAGACAGAACAATAGAAATTACCCAATCTGAACAGAAAATGAATAAATAAAATAATGAACAGAGACTCGGGGATCTGTGGGACCATAACAAGATATAACACTTGTGTTATCAGAGTTGCAGAAGGAAAAGGCCCAAAAAGTATACAAAGAAATAATGGCTGAAAACTTCCCAAATTCACATGGTCCCTGTCCTAACCTCTTAAGAGAGCTGTATAAATAAATTCTATACTATAATACAGAGTGATTGATGAGTGCTATAAGCTTTGCCCAAATTTCTGTGGATGCTCATAAAAGAGGCATCTTTTTTTTTTTTTTCAGAGAGGACGGGAGAAGGAGAGGGGGATAGAAACATCAATGATGAGAGAGAATCATTGGTTGGCTGCCTGCTGCAGGCCCCACACTGGGGATCGAGCTTGCAACCTGGGCATGTGCCTTGTCTGGGAATCAACCGTGACTTCCTGGTTCATAGGTCAATGCTCAACCCCTGAGCCATGCTGGACGGGCAGAAGAGGCATCTTTATCAACTAGAGCAACCAGATAGAGCTCCTAAAGAATTGAAGATGAGCCCTAACCGGTTTGGCTCAGTGGAAAGAGCGTCAGCCTGCAGACTAAAAGGTTCCAGGTTCGATTCCGGTCAAGGGCATGTACCTTGGTTGCGGGCACATCCCCAGTAAGGTGTGTGCAGGAGGCAGCTGATCGATGTTTCTAACTCTCTATCCCTCTCCTTTCCTCTCTGTAAAAAAATCAATAAAATATATTTTTTAACAAAGAATAGAAGATGACTTGGTAGGAACTGGAGGGTGAATGTAGGGGTGTGTGTGTTCTGGGGAGAGGCAGCAACACATCTGCAAAAGCTCAGAAGTCTAAGCATAGAGAGTTCTGGTAAATTCAAGAAGTTGAGTATGGCTATGACCAAAAGGGAAGGGGAGGATTGGGAGTTGACGTTGGAAAATTAGGCTGTACCATGAGGAGCATAGAAAGGCATGCTAAAGAAGCGTACCAATGGTTATACTGATTTTAGGCATGGAAATAATAACTGCAGGGTTGCTATGATGTTAGTGCTGCTGCTTTAAACAGAAGATTTCCTTTCACCTGGGGTCAGCAGCTGGCACCAAGCTCAATAAATGTTGGCTGACTGATCTAGCCCTTTTGCTAGACCAGGAGTCGGAAAACTGTGACCTACAGGCTAAATCCAGCCCGCCACCTGTATCTGCACAACCATTTCATCACACATTAAAATTACATGAAATTCAAGTTTTGGTGCCCATAAATAAAGTTACATTGGAATACAGTCATGCTCATTCGTTTATGTATTATCTATGGCTACTTGCACAAAACAACACAGTTGAATAGTTGCAACAGAGAACGTATTTGACGCTCTCAATGCTTCAGATGGCTGCTTAGTGCCCTACAAATCACAGTGATGCTCTTATAACTTGGCAGTGTTTCAAGTCCCACGCATATAACACCATGACATTTTTTTAATTACAAGTACATCCCTATTATGTCAAAACGGGGGGGGGGGGAAGGAAAATGGACTTCAAATGTCATGCTTTTAAAGCACAGCAGAGTGTGGGTTGTTTTATCAATTTTGATAGCAAAGCATTTATTATGCAATAACACCACAGTTTCGCTAAAAGAATACAATCTATGTCAACATTATCAGACTACACTCATCACAATATTCCCAACTGACGGGAAAGCAACAGTGAGAACAATTAGAGAATTTAGAGCAGAATTTCCTCACAAATATAAAAAATGAAAGTGAGGCTACAATCGAAGTCATTTCTGAGTAGCTCATTTCTTAGCCTAACAGGGAAAGCTCTTTCATTAAATTGTTTGAGTACAACAGTAATGTGTCCAGAGAAATAAAGACTATTAGCCTTGCAGCTAGAACAGTATTTGAAGAGTGGAGGATATTGGGAGCAACATCAAGAGTCCATTAAACAAGGCAATTAACTGAATGGCTTTCCTTGGCTCTTCATGAGTTAACAGAACCCTAATAGTAAATTGTTTATTTAAGGATTAAATGCCTTGTTTGAAGTGACTGAAGAATTAGCTTATGTGAATAGTCTGCATGAAACACTACAGGGGAAAATATTTTCAAAGGTGAAAAAGCACTGATTTGGTACAACATGAAGTGGAACCTGCTAAGATGTGTTACAATTGATGGTAGTAAAAATATGTAAAAAGTAGGAAAACACCTTGAACAAATTGCAAAGCTTGTAGAAATGTAAGGTGTTTAAACCCAATGGCTGTGGGTTGTATTATTCATCAGTAATTATTTTGTGGTAATATTTGAACTTATCATGTGTTATTGAACCAGTAATGTCAATGGTAATTTCGTTTATTCTCATGGACTTAACCATCTTCAGTTCTGTGACTTTATCGAAAGTAGAAACTGGATATACCGACTTGCCAGACCACACAGCAGTTAAACGTCTGTAGCAGTTCAATGTCTGTAGCAGTGGCAAAGTTCTACTGCGATTCTTTTGAGCTCAAGACCAAAATTGAAAAATTTGAATAAGAAGAACAGCGTTCAATCACTGTTATCAAACTGTGAATGGCTTTGGAAATTAGCTTCTGCTGGAAACTTGTTTAATGAATTACGCCATTAACAAGGTAAAACAACACTTACACATGAAATTTACACAGTAGTGAAGTCATTTTAATGACAACTAACACTGCTTTAATTACAAGTAATCTCAACCCTCTTTATACCCTTTTGTGCTCTCAAAAGTTAAAATAAGAGAATTATCCATTCATATACAAATTTGCAGCAGATATATTTTTCCAGCTCAAACTGCAGTTCCAAGCAGCATTTTTCAGACCGCAATACAAGTGCAAGGGAAATTTTCATATTTCAAAATTCATTTAACTGTGCAATTGAGGAGTTTCTACCTGTCAATTGGAGGTGATTAATCTGGATTGTAATGACATACTAAAAGGCAAATATCAAGAGAAGAATCTAATAGGATTCTATAAATGCCTTCCATGCAACAAATATGCTCAATTAAAATCATATGCACACTGATGTCAGTGTTTGGCAGTGCCTATCTGTATAGAAAGACATTTTCAAAAATGAAATACATAAAATCCCATTACAGATTAGCACTAACAGATGAACATTTTCAAGCTAATCTGATGATAGGGAATTCTAATTTTGAACCCTAATTAAGCAACATGTATTCCAAAAACAAAGAATTCCATTCTTCTCATTAGTAGACCTGTATTACCTAAAGTTGTACTCAATTATTGCTGTTAGATTTTTAACTTCATCAATAAGATATTTGTGGGAATTATTTTCTCTCTTGTTATATAAAGACCTACATAATATCTTTGCTTTTGCTTCTTGGCCTGCAAAATCTAAAATATTTACTATCTGGACTTTTACAGAAAAATTTTGCCAAACTTTGACCTAACTAATTGGTTCCATGGGGGTTTACAGTTCAAAATGATATATTGTGCCTGGCTGCGTGGCTCAGTGGTTGAGCGCTGACCTATGAACCAGGAGGTCAAGTTCAGGAGGTCACCTTTCGACTCCCAGTCAGGGCACATGCTCAGGTTGTGGGCTTGACTCCCAGTGTGGGGCGTGCAGAAGGCAGCTGATCAGTGATTCTCTCTCATCATTGGTGTTTCGATCTCTCTCCTCTCCTCTCTGAAATCAATAAAAAAAATATTTTTTAAAAATGATATATTGCTATTTGACCCTAGTGTGTCCTGACCTAACTTCTCACAAAAATCCCCTCAAATACAGAAAAAAAAGACAAGATTTCACAATCTTAAAGATTAAAAATGACAGTTACCCTAAGGCTTGGATCTGGTAAAACTGATGTTAATTATGAGGCAGTTCGTCCTAAATGGGTGGATCAAGATCGCAGTCATGGTTTACCTTGGCTTCATTTCCTCAAAGACACTGACTGAAAAAGGTAGGGAGCCCCTTATTTAAGGTCCACACCATACCCCCTGGAGACCCGATATCTATCTGTCTCCCAACTCAGATTGGTACCTAAACCAAGAGATGGCAGTTTCTCTACCCTTGAAGGGCTGCTCATCAGAATACTGATCTCTACTACCAACCCCACTCCATATCCCCCAGACCTCTTCATGTCCTATTTATCTAGGCAGATAGATAAAATAAGTGTGAGTGAAATAGAGAGATTGGCAGGATAAGGGGGGGAGGGGAGACTTAGATTTAAAGAGTGCAGTTCCCATAACCATAGCTGGCTTCATGGGGGTGGGACTAGTGCAGTTTGCACAGGGCCCCATGATAACAGAGACCTCATACTTGGTTTAATGCTCTGCTGTCACCGTCTTGAAATTCTTAATTTTTTTAACAAGGGGCCCCAGATTCTCATTTTGTATATAACTTGTCTGCAAATTATGTAGCTGGTCCTACCCAAGACTTGAAGGAAAGGCCAATAACTTGAACTTCCCCTAGAGAAGTCTGTTTGAGAACTGTATTGTGTTATGTATTACATCCTATCCTATATAATAAAAGCCTAAGTGGCATCACATGTGACATCATCACAAGATGGCTGCCACAAGATGGATGGCAGGGGAGGGTAGTTGTGGGCAAATGGGCCAGCAGGGGAGGGCAGTTGGGGGTGATTAGTCAGGCAGAGGCAGTTGGGGGTGAGATCAGGCCGGCAGGGGAGAGCAGTTAGGGGTGATCAGGCAGGCAGGCAGGCAGGTGAGCAGTTAGGAGCCAGCAGTCCCAGATTGCGAGAAGGATGTCCCTGATTGGAGAGGGTACAGGCTGAGCTGAGGGAACACCCCTGCCCCCCAGTGCATGAATTTCATGAAAGGTTCAAAAGGTGAAGTCAGACAGCTACACACTCAAGATGAAGATTTTGCCACTACCATAGACAGATGGTAGGTTCAGGGGTAACTGACTCAATCACCTGTAGACAGATTGAGCCCACGGAAACCTTGTCTTATTTGAGGGTAAGGAGAATAATCAATGCTGAGTTAGGGAACGAGAAAAATCAGAATGGGAGGAAATGAGAACTTTTCTTCACTAGGGTCCAGGAGAAAATTTTAGAAACCTGTTTACATCCTTAAAGCTTCTGTAAAAAAAAACACCACAAAACAGAAGGAATGAAGGAGTTGTATTGAGAGGCAAATCCAATGGGATGAGATGAAAAGAGAGATGGACAGAATAAGAAAAATGAGCAAGTAGTTTAAAAAAGTAGAAATAAGATTAAGCTACACATTGGAGACAGTAAAGAGGAAAAATTATCTGGCAGAAAATCAAACTCAGTGTCGAGAACAAAGCTGATGCTAAGAAATTGAATGGAATTAAAAAGGCAGAGCTGGAAACAATGAGAGAGAAGGTGATAGCTGTGGAGAAAGAGTGAAGAAACTAGAGAACCAACATATGGATAATTTATGTTCCTAAAAAAAGGAACAAAGGCAAATGCAAGAAACATAATAAAAATAAAATAAAACAGACATTTTCCTCAGTTTGTTAGGGGCAAAAATAGAATATTGGGGACGAGCTACAAATATAAGAAATATTAATCATGCTCTGTTACCCATGATGGTTCTGTTCTGATTAGACAGAGCACATGAAAGAGTGAAGAAAATATAGAGCATCAAATAGGAGAGAGATGGGCAGGGAGCGCCTTATTTAATTCTCATTACATGCCTGTAATTCCTACTTCCCCATGTAATCTTTGTCCTTCTACCCAATATAAGCAGCTGGATCATGGGGGCTGCAGAGCAGATTTTTGTGGATGGCCTGCTGCTCTCCCATGCTGCCGGCAGGATTGAAATAAACGGTCATATATGACTCAACCCTGCTCTGCTTAATTGGCTCAAGTAGTGACAGGCAGCCCAGGCGCCTTGGTTGTCTGGTTACATGTTGAGGAACAGTTTTTGTTGATTGAAAAGCTCACTGGGTTGTAGGCAAAGTCAATAAAAAGGGGCCCTACAGCTAGACAAATCCTGGCAGAAGTTTTAAGCTACAATATTAAAGTGTCCATAATTGTTCAGGCAAAAAATATGAAATCAGATTGCTCAGGTAAAAAACAAACATCAGACTGTCGACTTCTATTTTCTAGGATTTTAGAGAGAAAAATTTGTGACCCCAGAATGTAATATACATCTGAGTTGTCTTTCAGGTGCAAAGATGTCAAAAAAACACTCCCTGGTATTTATGGGATCATAAATATATCAACTTCTTGAAAAAATTGGTTTACAATATTTTTCACCAACCAAGAGATGAAGTTAAAAAAAAAAAGCTTAAGAATAAAGTCATGGAGAGAGCAGTATGAAGCCAAAATAGGAGCACATCTAAATTATTGCACCATATCTAATTATAAAGCTAAATCTGAATCTCAATGTTTTACTCAAGTTAGATACTGGATTTTTAAAATAATAATAAAACTGTATGAATCTAAAACCCAAGTTAACATTTTCATGGGTTAGAATGGTATATGTGGTAAAGAGAAAGTGTGCAGAATTCTGTAACTAAAAAGCATGATTCAAAATATGACATTTCACTCTGGATCCATCAGTTAGATAAAAGTAAGTTAAAGAAAGCTTTTGAAAAACTTAAAGCTCTGTGCCAGGTAATATGTTTACTGTATCAATTCAGGAAATAAGTGTAGTAACAAGTACCAGTTTCTCCTTCCCCAAGGTAGCTGCTTTCAACTAGTAGACTAAAATGCTTTCTCAAACAATGGAGGAGATAAAAACCAAACTGAAAATAAAGAAAATGGCAGAGAAATGTTAGTAAATGTCACAGAACAAAATGGCATAAAACCAAAGATTTTATAATTTAACAATGTAAATTCTTCTTAAAAGACTTGGTTGAGTCCAGCTGTCATGGCTCAGTGTTTGAGCATCCATATATGAACCTGGAAGTCACGGTTCAATTCTTGGTCAGGGCATATGACTAGTTGTGGGCTCGATCCCCAGTGGAGGCCTGCAGCAGCCAGCTGATCAATGATTCTCCCTCATCACTAATGTTTCTATCTCTCTCTCCCTCTCCCTTCCTCTCTGAAATCTATCTATATCTATATCTATATCTATATCTATATCTATATCTATATCTATATCTATACCTATATCCTAGTACTAATGGCCCAGTGCATGAAATTCGTGTATGGGAGCGGGGTTTCCCTCAGCCCAGCCTGCACCCTCTCCAATTAGGGCCCCCTTGGGGGATGTCCCACAGAGATCAGGCCTAAACCGGCAGTCAGACATCCCTCCCGCAATCTGGGACCGTTGGCTCCTAACCACTCACCTGCCTGCCTGCCTGATCACCGCTAACTGCCTCTGCCTGCCTTCCTGATCACCCCCAACGGACCTCCCCTGCTGGCCTGATATCACCCCTAACTGCTCTCTCCTGCCAGCCTGGTAGCCCCCAACTGTCCTACCCTGCCAGCCTGATCTTGCCCCCAACTGCCCTCCCCTGCCGGCCTGATCTTGCCCCCAACTGCCCTCCCCTGCCGGCCTGATCTTGCCCCCAACTGCTCTCCACTGCTGGCCTGATTGTCCCTAACTGCCTCTGCCTGCCTGATTGCCCTTAACTGAACTCCTCTGCAGACCTGATCTTGCCCCCAACTATCCTCCCCTGCTGGCCTGATCTCGCCCCCAACTGCCCTCCCCTGCTGGCCTGATTGCCCTTAACGGCCTCTGCCTCAGCCCCCACCACCATGGCTTTGTCCAGAAGGAAGTTGGATGTCCAGAAGATGGCTGGTCTACTCGGTCTAATTACCATATTACCCTTTTAGTAGTATAGATAGATTATATTGGACTAGAGGCCCGGTGCACAAAAATTTATGCACTTGGGGGGGGAGAGGGGGTCCCTCAGCCCAGCCTGTGCCCTCTCGCAGTCTGGGACCCCTCGGGAGATAATGACCTGATGGCTTAGGCCTGCTCTAGGGTGGCAGAAGGCAGGCCCAATCCCTAGGTGCAGCCCCTGGTCGGGCTCAGAGCAGGGCCGATTGGGGAGTTGGGGCGCCATCCCCTGTCATGCACAGAGCAGGGCAGGTCACGAGGTTGTGCTGCCACCCCTAGTCACGCTCAGGGTAGGGCCGATTGGGGGGTTGGGGCACCGCCCCCTGTCACATTCACGGCAGGGTCGATGGGGAGTTTGCGGCGCCACCCCCTGTCACTCACAGAGCAGGGCCCATCACAGGGGTTGGAGCTCCATACCCTGTCACGCACAGAGCAGGGCCCATCAGGGGGTTGGGGAGCTCCCCCCTGTCACGCACAGAGTAGGGCCAATAGGGGAGTTGGGGCACCGCCCCCTGTCACGCACAGAGCAGGGCGGATCAGGGGGTTGGGGCGCCGCACCCTGTCACACTCAGAGCAGGGCCAATGGGGAGGTTATGGCTCTACCCCATCACACGCAGAGCAGGGCCCGTGGGGGGGGGGGGGGTTGGGGCACTGTACCCTGTCACACACAGAGCAGGGCCGATCAGGGGGTTGGGGCGCCTTCCCCTGTCACGAACAGAGCAGGTCAGATAGGGAGGTTGTGGCCGCACCCCCTGTCACACACAGAGCCGCAGGGCGATCAGGGGATTTGGGTGCTGCCCCCTGTCACGCTGATCCCGGTGCCAGGAGGCCTCGCGGCTCTGCTGATCCAGGTGCTGGGAGGCATATTACCCTTTTACTATATAGGATAGAGGCCTGGTGCACGGGTGGGGGCTGGCTGGTTTGCCCTGAAGGGTGTCCTGGATCAGGGTGGGGGTCCCTTCTGGGGTTCCTTGCCAGTCTGGGTGAGGGGATGATGGCTGTTTGCAGCTGGTCACACACCCTTCAGGGTGGGGGTCCCCACTGGGGTGCCTGGCCAGTCTGGGTGAGGGGCTGAGGGCTGAAGCTCCCAACCGCTCCTTTTTTTCTTTTTTTTTTTTATTCTGGGCCAGCTTTAGCTCTGGCTCCAGCTCTGAGGCCTCAGCTGCTGAAAGCAGGTATCTGGTTTGTTTGGGTTCTATAATCGAAACAATGTATAACTCCAGCTCTGAGATCCCGGCTCGCTGAAAGCAGGTTTCTGGGGTTTTGTTTAGCTTCTATATTTGTTACAATGTTTCAGACTGCAGGCTCAGAGGCCAGCAAGGCAAGGCGGGGAACATTGGTTTCCTCCGTCACTGAAGCAAGCAAGCCTCATGTTAGTTTCAAGCTGCCTGGCTGCTGGCCACCATCTTGGCTGGCAGTTAATTTGCATATCGCCCTGATTAGCCAATGTGAAGGGTAGCGGTTGTACGCTAATTACCATGTTTCTCTTTTATTAGATAGGATAGGTTTGCTTAAATGGGGGACGGGGGTAGCTTTTTTCATTAGGAGGAGATGCTCTTGGCAGACAAAAATACATAATCCCTATATCTGGACTGATAGCCAGCCATATGCACTATACTGCCAAACCAGTAATTAAAAAATTGAACTGCTTTCTTACACCTTACACCAAACAGCTGTTGCCCTTAAAACCCCTCCTCAGCCCTCACCTTAGGTTCTGCCTTCGCACTTCACCCAGATTTGGTTCTGATTGGTCGGTTGCTATGCCAGTCAGCGTCAAAAGCTCCGCCTCCTAGGCAGCCATTGGCTCCTCACACTTCACCCAGATTTGTTTCTGATTGGTCGGTTTCTATGCCAATCAGCATCTCTGGGCCTATCAATGGGCCTGATTAGAGAGGCGGGCTGATCAGCAGCCCCAGCGGAGGCCTGAGAGAAAAAGAGGTGCAGCTGCTGGCCAGGCCCAGAGCAATAGAGAGAGGCAAGTGCTGATCAACAACTGTTATGGAGGCTACGAATCAGACCCTGATTTTCTCTCCAGGCCTCTCTTTGGGCCTGATCCGCAGCCCCCTTGGCAGTCAGTGCTGGGTCAGGGTGCCCACAGTGGTGGCAGTCAGTTGAGCCTTTGGTCGTTTTGGATGTTATGGACCCTGGGTTTTTATATATTAGGATTAGAGGCCCAGTGCATGAATTTGTGCACTAATGGGGTCCCTTGGCCTGGCCTGCGGGCTTGGGCTGCAACTGGCTCTCTGACATCCCCTGAGGGGTCCCGGATTGCGAGAGGGTGCAGGCCAGGCCGAGGGACCCCACCAGTGCATGATGGGGCCGGGGAGGGACGAGGGAGGTTGGCCAGCTGGGGAGGGTCCTCAGGAGGGCTCCAGGGCATGTCCGGCCCATCTCACTCAGTCCTGATCAGCCGGACCCCAGTGGCAAGGTAACTTGCCAGTCGGAGCGTCTGTGCCTGGTGGTCAGTGCACATCATAATGAGCCGTTGAGCAGCCTTAGCATATCATTACCATATTATGCTTTGATTAGTTGAATGGACGACTGGGCACTTAGCATATTAGGCTTTTATTATATAGGATATCCTATATAATAAAAGCGTACTATGCAAATTGTCTCCTCAATCAGGAGTTCGTCCAGGAGGTCTACCAGGGGCTGGGACCAACAGGGGGAAGGGAGGGAGGCCCTGGCCAGCAGCCGGCAGCCGCTAGGAACCCTACCAGTGCACGTATTATTTTTTAAAGAGGGACATTTGAACACAGACATGCACAGAGGGAAGACATATGAGGACACACTAGGGAAGATGGTCATGTGAGCAGAACAATGCTTCTAGAAGCCAAGGGACACCAAAGATTGCCAGCAATCACCAGAAACTAGGAGAGGCAAGGAAGGATTTTCATCTGGGTTTTGTCCAGAAAGGCTGCTTTGTGGGGGCTCTGCCACACCAGCCCTTGGGTTCAGTGAGACTGTTCTTCCATCTGTAAAAGAAGAGGATCTGTCTACAGCAGTGGTTTTCATAATCCCCTACATCACCCCATCTCACCCCCAGTTGCATCCTTGGGCTCTCCTTTTGTGGAATTGGGGGTGAGGGTGGCTTTGGAAAGAAAGGGCATTCGGACTCCACTGGGCTATGGACCCACAGGTCTGTGTCAACAGAAGTAGTTGTGCTGTTATCTCATGTATTTCTTGTCTAAAATCCTCTCGATTGGAATAGCTGCTCCCAAGCCAGAGCCAGGAACCTGGGGAGTTTAAGCAATTCTGTATTCCAGGGACTACTTCTGGGGACCATTCATTTGTCCCTTTGGCAAGTTCCTCCATGGATCCTGGTGGATCCTGGAGCGCTGGCTCTTAATGGTCAGTGATTCTAAACAAGGCGTTTGGCCCAGTGGCGTGGCTCAGCGGTTAAGCATCGACTTATGAACCAAGAGTTCACGGTTTAATTCACAGTCAGGGCACACGCCCAGGTTGTGGGCTCAATCCCTTCCCTGTGTGGGGCGTGCAGGAGGCAGCCAATTCTTTCTCATCATTGATGTTTCTATCTCTGTCTCCTTCTCCCTTCCTCTCTGAAATCAATAAAAATATAAAAAATAAACAAGGCCTTTGGTGATGGTGGTTGGGGGGTGGTGGCGGCTGGAATTTTGCTTCTTGCTTGTGCATAAATTAAACAGAGTGACACAATGGGAACCCTGAAAAGCCTCTAAATCTAGGCCTTCTCTGAGGTAGAATCCTAAGGAACCTTAAACCATTTGTTTTTACAGACAGGATGTGTTTTCGGAAGAGCACTTTGCGGATAACAAAGAGCTGTGCGCAGATGGGGGAAATGTCATTGTGAGGATGAATGTGCTGACCCCACCCAGCAGGGCCAATGAGTATTATTGATAACAAGGGCAGCCCTGCCGAACCGGTTTGGCTCAGTGGATAGAGCGTCAGCCTGCGGACTCAAGGGTCCCAGGTTCGATTCCGGTCAAGGGCATGTACCTTGGTTGCGGGCACATCCCCAGTGGGGGGCGTGCAGGAGGCAGCTAATCGATGTTTCTCTCTCATCGATGTTTCTAACTCTCTATCCCTCTCCCTTCTTCTCTGTAAAAAATCAATTAAAAAAAAAAAAAAAAAAAAAAAAAAAAAAAAAACAAGGGCAGCCCTGACTCCAACCATGGAACCGTCCCTGTGCTCGGTCTCATGCGGAGGAATCTACACCTCACAACTACCCTGTGAGTTGTGGGCTGTCACTGCTTTGACAGGTGAGGAAACAGGCTGAGACACCCCCTGCTCCCCCAGGTCACAGTGGGAGGAAGTGTCAGTGGTGACAGGACTGTGTCCTAGCCAGCAGCAGCTCCAGCCAAGGCCCATAAGAGAAACCTCTGAGGCCTGGCGTCAGGCCTGTTCTCTCATCACTCGCCCTGGATAAGGGGATTAGAGTTGCAAAGGGTATCTTGAGGTCTTGGCATCTAGTACAGAACTTGAAAAAAAAAGTTATTTATTTATTTATTTATTTATTTATTTATTTATTTATTTATTTATCTTTATTGTTGACAGTGTTACATAGGATCCTCCTTTCCCCCCATTAACCTCTTCCAGCCCACTCCCGTCCCCTCCCCAAGTGCTCACTCCCCCATTGTGTGAAAAAAGATTTTTAAACTTTATATAGTGGAATGGTTTCTTTGAAAACTACTTGATAGGTAAATCCAATCTAGAAATCCAGAGTTCAGTCACTGTGGTGTCCTCCGCCCAGGCCCCCGGAAAACCTGGTGACTTTGGCATGGGAAGAACCAGGCAGGATTCTGGGGTGGTGTGGGGGGTTGTGGAGAGATTGTGGTGGGGGGGGCGGCGCGTCACTCCTGGGTTAGTCAGGATCAGGCAGGGCCCAGATGCAGGCCCATCTGAGCTGGGCACCACCTTCCCACCCTCCTCTCTGGCCAGGCCCTAGCAGGCCTGGACAGCTGCGCGCAGGATAAGAAACACTGACACCATCTTTCATTGACTTGCTTTTATTCTTTGTAGTTGAGGCTCACAAAAGCCAAACACTTAGCAGCCACCCTTGTTGCTTGCCCTTCTAAAAGTCATTGGGTTGTCCCTAGGGACTCAAGTTCAACAGTCACAGTTCCATGATGATGTGGAACCACAGCAGGTGACAGGAGCTGGGCAGGGTGGCTCACAGGAACATCAACAGCTGAAGCTCCTTGCGGTATTCATCCGGGATTCTCCCCAGGGGGGAGTCAATCATCCGGACAGTGTTTCTAGCAAACAGTTTGAATTCATACTCAATCAGCTGCTCCCAAAATCCGTTATTGGGACGTATCACCGGACGGCAGGCCCTGGTCCAGATGTGTGCTTCGTGGAGCGTGAGCGAGTGGTATTTCATCAGGTAGGCCATGCACACGGTGGAGGAGCGGCTGATGCCCGCGTGGCAGTGCACCAGCGTGCGGCCCTGGCACAGCCCTACTACGTGGACATAGTCCGCGATGGCATCGAAGAAATTGCAGATGCGCGCTCTGGGGGAGTCGGGCACAGGTACCTTCACATATTGAATGTTCTCTATGAACGTGTTGACGATTTCCACGGAGATATTGATGACCGTGGTGATACGGTTACTGGTAAGCAGGTACCTGTTGTTAGCGGCCACGGCATTACCGATGTAAAGGTTGCTGGTCAGTTGGGACAGTCCACGGCTCCTGAAGGGCTGTGGGAGGGCCTCGGTTGACACGGAACGTGGTGGCAGCGGCGGCGGCGGCCGTGGTGGTGGTGGTGGTGATGATGGTCGCGGTGGTGTTGTCATTGAGGCAGCTGGCAAGGTGTCTCTGGGCCGGCTTGGGCACCCCTCCCACTGCAGTGCTGCGAAGCCTCTGGCGGGGGTCTGATGGATGTAGACAAGTTACTGGTTATAACCCCTCCTGCCCCCAAGCGTCACAATTCCCTCCCTGCCTACGCCACTGGTTTCCGTGGCAACGGCAGTTAGGCACGTGGAGGACTTGGCCTCCCAGCCAGGTCTTCAGAGAAACCCCTCCCTGCCCCAGAGCGTCACCGTCCCCTGCCACCAGCCCAGTGGTTCCCATGGCAACGCAGTTTGCCACAGGGAGGACTTGGCCTCCCAGCCAGGTCTTCAGAGAAACCCCAGATCTTTTCTTTTTTTCTTTTTCTTTTCCAGATTTATTCTTAGCTTTCTTCATAGTCGTTTACTTTCCAACTCCAATTCTTTTTTTTTTTTTTACATTTCAATTACAGTAGACATTCAACATCCAAGGCCCAATTCTTACCTGACTTGATGTTTTAAAAATGTTCTGTTACCAGATATCTATTTTATGTTTTACTTATTGGACCACACTGAGCACAATATGTATGAATGTTTCTGTTTTACTGGTGTTGCAGAACAGGCTTACACGTTTTCTTTCTTTCTTTCTTTCTTTCTTTCATAAAATATATTTTTATTGATTTCAGAGAGGAAGGGAGAGGGAGGGAGAGATAGAAATATCAACGAGGAGGGGGAATTATTGGTCGGCTGCTTCCTGCACACTCTCCACTGGGGCTCAAGCCCACAACCCGGGCATGTGCCCCGACTGGAAATCAAACCGTGACCTCCTGGCTCATAGATTGATGCTCAACCACTGAGCCACACTGGCCGGGCTGGGCTTACACTTTTCTACAAAGGAGCAGTATCACATTTTAAGTTGGGGAACAGCATTTGGTTCATGTGATATGCTAATCTCTAGAAGAAACCTGCAGTAAGATATGGGTTTGGCCTGGCTTTGTGGGCTGGCCTGACATCTCAGTTGATTGTAGCCATAGAATCATGCTCTTGTTTATGAACACATCAGGGCTGGTTTTAAGAGAATATTGCTAAGGGGCATATCTAGCCCTTTATCTATGGCAAAGTTGGTCTGCAGTGGACAGTTGTGACTAATTTAGCTGTATCTCAGTCCATTTGTGCAGATGGCCCAAATGATTTATCACTTGATTTTACTTTATTACTTGAAACAACAGCTCAAATTATCTTGTCTACTTTCTTGAAAAAGAATGCCAATATGCTTTGTAAACTACAAATCATTCTGACCACCACTGAT
The DNA here is from genome assembly GCF_963259705.1 of Myotis daubentonii. Lineage (NCBI taxonomy): Eukaryota > Metazoa > Chordata > Mammalia > Chiroptera > Vespertilionidae > Myotis > Myotis daubentonii. The sequence continues at coordinate 3,033,084 of NC_081861.1, read as the reverse complement.
GCTTTCTCCCAGTAATGTTAAAAATTCTGGGGGCAAGTCAATGCTACATTATAATTGGGCCAAAAATGGATTTTAAAAAATATTACCTGAGGCTTACATTTTCTCTCAGCTAAGCTTTTTGTAGAACTTGATTAAAGATTCAAAAGAGCTATAACCTAAACAAATCATTTTGCCGAGCAGCTAATAGACGCATTACTTCACACTTGCTCCTCGTCATTTCGGGTTGTATGCAAAGGTGTACTGTGACTACGAACAAGGATAAAATAGATGCCAGTCTGCTTAGGAATGATCAAGGAAACGATAACCTCAAAACAGAACACACTTTTCTTTTTCTCAGTTGTTATAATCAGATTGTTTTTCATTATTTAAATTGTCAGACCCCACAAGTCTATCCAGAAGAAAACAAAACACAAATCCTGAATAAATAGAAAATTGTCTACTGGGGAGAGCTCAATCGGACTAAAATTATTTAAAAGGGTTTAATCTAACAGTTGAGATAGGCATCATGAGAGCTTTGTAATTTATGGGCTAATGTGAAACCCCATTAAAAAGCGTTAGGGTTATTTCATAAATATATGCTTCTTAAAGTTTAAAAATGTAGTAATATTAACCAAAATAATTTCATCCACTCTTCCCAAAGACAAGCATGACTTGTATTAAATAGGTGTATTTATTTATGTTTACACTGATATTCATTCTGTGATGCCCTTCATCTGAGAGATGTTGGATATCATCCAACTCCACAATAGGGCTTTTGCTGGGTAGGTAAGTTGATCTTTCCTCTTCCTGAGTTTGGAAACAGGCCACTTTCTGATTCCCACTTGTCTCTGCTTTTCCTTATTATTTAGGGAAGAAGATGTGTAAAAGACTTGCCCAAGGACACACTCTCTTCCTGCCACTGGGAGAAGACCTCCCATGTCAAGAACTAAGATAATGGTTAGGTTCCTCCTCAATTCAGCGGTCAAGGCCCTTTCCCATCTGATCTAAGTCTGCTTTTCAAATTTCATGTATCCATTGATTCACCACATATTTATTAAGAAGCTGGCGTGCTAGGCATTTTCACCTATATAAATCTTCAGTTCTCACCAAGCAAATCAAATGTTCTTGGTAAATACAAAATATCCATTCCTGCTTCCTTACCTCTGCTCACCCCATTCCTTTCTCGCTCCTGTCTGCTTCCTGAAGCCTATCCCAGCCTCAAGATTCAGCCTGAACAATTTTTGAAAAAGCATCCACTGAGCATCCAGTCTGTGTCAGGTACAGTTCAGGCATTGTGTAGATCCAACACAACACACAGGCCCAGAAATCAAAGAGGTTACAGTTTGGTCAGAGCGATAGATAATCGTGAAAGAGTCCAGAAGAGAGGGTGATTCATTGTGTTATGTGTGTGTGTTTGAGGACTGGGGGCAGTAGGGGAGGGTTAAGAAATTCTACACAGAAAACATGACCCAGAACAAAGCTTTTGGTTCATTTGTTTGTTTTTATTATTTATTCTGTCCAAGTTTTTTTAAAGTGAAAGAGTGTTTATTAGTGTAGCAGTGAGACAGAGGGGAGGCCACTCCACTGGCAGAATAGCTGTCCAAATTTTTGTTTTGAAAAATGTCAAACAGAGAGAAAGGTTGGAAGAATAGAACAATGAATACCCCTCTACCCTTCACCAATAATTCCTCTGTTGTTAACACTTCACCACCACATCCCCTTTTTTCTTCCTATTTAGATATACAAACACACATATTTGTTTGCTTGTTTCTTTTGCTGAACCATTGCTTGTTAAATGGAGATACAGCAACACTTCAGCCCTTCAGTACATATTTCCTCAGAACAAGTACAGTACATTTTCCTACATCACCACAATACATTGACTATACTCAGGAAATTTAACATTGACCTGACATTATTATCTCTCTATATAATCTCTCTATATAAAAGGCTAATATGCAAAGTGTCCCCTCGGGAGTTCGACTGCAAGACCAGGACTTCGATTGCTTGCTATGACCAGGGGGCAGCGCAGAACATGGCAGGTGGCCAGCGGTGGCAGGGTGCTGAGGGAGTGAGGGAAGGAGGAGGCAGGGAGGCAGGGAGGCAGGGAACCTGATCAGCCCTGATGGCCGGCCAAGACCTAGGGACACTACCTGTGCACAAATTTCATGCACCGGGCCGTTAGTCTAATACAGGGGTGGGCAAACTTTTTGACTCGAGGGCCACAATGGGTTCTTAAACTGGACCGGAGGGCCGGAACAAAAGCATGGATGGAGTGTTTGTGTGACCTAATATAAGTTCAAAGTAAACATCATTACATAAAAGGGTACAGTCTTTTTTTTTTTTTTTTAGTTTTATTCATTTGAAACGGGCCGGATCCAGCCCGTGGGCCGTAGTTTGCCCACGGCTGGTCTAATATATAATCCATATTCAAAACTCACCAATCCTCCCAATAATGCTATCTGTACCTGATTTCCACCCCACCCCTACCCCTGTTTGATTCAGGATGGAATCAAGGATCACACGTTGCATTTAGTTGTCATGATTCTTTAGCATCTTTTAATTTGAAGCAGTTCCCAAGCCTGTTGTTTTGTTGTGCTTTGATTTGGTCTTCCTTGACACTGACATTTTTGAAGAATTGAGGTCAGTTTTGCAGATCATCTTTCTTTCTTTTAAATTTTTTAAATATATTTTTATTGATTTCAGAGAGGAAGGGAGAGGGAGAGAAAGATAGAAACATTAATGATGAGAGAGAATCGTTAATTGGCTGCCTCTTGCACGCCCCACACTGGGGGATCAAGCCTGCAACCCAGCCATATGCCCTGACCTAGAATTGAACCATGACTTGCTGGCTCATAGGTCAATGTTCAACCACTGAACCATGACAGCCAGACAGAATATCTTTCAATTTGGATACTTTTGATCATTCCTTCTGGATTAGATTCAGGTGAAATATTTTTGGCAAGAATATCGCCAGTGTGTCATTCCCAGTACATTGCATTGGAGGCATATGATATCTGTTTGTCCTATTGATGATGACAATAATTTTGACCACCTGGTTAAAGTAGCTTAGCTAGGCTTTGACATTATAAAGGTAACTTTTCCTCTTTTTAACTAATAAGAAATATATAGGGTGGTCCTTTGAGTTTGTGAGAATATCTTTGGAATAGGACTTTGAAGGATGAATAGGAGCTTCCCAGGCAGACAAGAAGAGGAACAGATTTTAGACAGGAAGGGAAGTACAGATAAAGGCACAAAGGTGTGAACTGGTATCAGGAGGGCAGAGAACAACGATTCAGAATTACTAGAACACACCATGAGGTAGGAGGGTGGCAGGAGGAGTGGCTAGGGGAGCCAACGGCAGAGATCCCAGACAGCCTTGCCCCAGACCCTTGGGCTTGATCCTGTAGGCCATGGTGGCACACTGGAGCGTTTTATGCAGGGAAATGGCATAATCAGAACTGATTTTTAGGAAGCTCACTTACAGGTACATGGATGGATTTGTGGTGGGAGTGGTGTGGGGGCGAGAAAGGCAAAACCTGAGGAAATGAGAGCTATCACAGTAGTTTAGGTGAGCAGTGATCCATCTATTGCAGACTCCTGTCTGACATGGAAGCTGGAGTTCATCTGCTCAAGTATACACATGGGCCAGGCCACATGAAGGAATGGAATATCAGTGCCTGGGGAGTTGGGTGCTTTTGAGGGTGGACAGTGAAGGCAAGAGGCTGAGGATGTCGGTAATATGTTTACATCGAAGGGTAGTAGTGGCAAGAAAAACCTAAAGGAGTATGGGATGAGGGTACCAGAGAGCTGGTAGCTAAAAGGAGTTGCATGCTATGTTGTCTGATAGACAGGTAGGAGGGCGTCCCCAGCTGAAGTCACTAAGGCAGAGGTGGGAGTTGGCCTCCCCACTACTCAATTCAGAGTTGTATGTTTATTCCATTTCCACCTGGGAGTGAGTCAGATGCACCACTGTATAGAGCAGTCGTTCTCAACCTTCCTAATGCCGCGACCCTTTAATACAGTTCCTCATGTTGTGGTGACCCCCAATTTCATTGTTACAAATTGAACATAATGAAAGCATAGTGATTAATCACAAAAACAATATGTAATTATATATGTGTTTTCCGATGGTCTTAGGCGACCCCTGTGAAAGCGTCGTCTGACCCCCAAAGGGGTCGCGACTCACAGGTTGAGAACCGCTGGTATAGAGCCAGCAGCAACCAGCTCTCTAGGACTTGTTGCTGGCTCCGTGTGGTCCTCTGTTTCTGGGCAGTGAGAGGAGACAGATGAATATGAATGTGGAAGTCTTTATTTTATTTTTAAAATATAATCTTATTGAATTCAGAGAGGAAGGGAGAGACAGAGAGACATCAATAATGAGAGAGAACCATGGATTGGCTGCCTCCTGCAAACCCCCTACTGGGGATGGAGCCCACAACCTGGGCATGTGCCCTGACCAAGAATCAAACCCTGACCATCTGGTTCATAGGTCTAGGCTCAACCACTGAGCAATGCTGTCTGGGTGGAACTCAGTTTCTTTTTTTCCTTTTTAAAATATATTTTTACTAGGGGCCCGGTGCATGAAATTTGTGCACTGGCAGGGAGGGGGAGTGTCCCTCAACCCAGCCTGCCCCCTCTCACATACTGGGAGCCCTCAGGGGATGTCCTATTGATGGCTTAGGCCCGCTCCCAGCTCCCCTTGGGGAGCGGGCCTAAGCTACAGTCTGGCCTCCCTTTGTGGGAGTTGACCGGGCTGATCAGGAAAGGCACCAACCCCATCACCCCGCTGCTGCAGCCACTGCCAGTCACCGCAGCCACCAAGGTGTTTTCATCAACACGGACTCCAGTCCCATCACCATGAAAAAATGACAACTTTTTTTAGGCATTTTCAAGATGTGTCTTTCATCTACACTAATAAAAGAGAAAAATGGTAATTGGCATACGACGCTACCCTTTTCATTGGCTAATCAGGACTATATGCAAATTAACTGCCAACTAAGATTGGCAGTTAACTGCCAACAAGATGGCGGTTAATTTGCATATGTAGGCACAATGCAGGGAGGTGAAAGGGAAAGCAGGAAGAAGCCCCCTGCCACTGACAGTGATCGGAAACCCAGGGGGGAGCTAAGAGCTGGGGGGCAGGGCAAAGGCGGCCCTGGGGCTGCCTTTGCCCTGCCCCCCAGCCATGATCGGAGAATCAGGTGCCTTTTCCGCCCTGGCCAGTGATAGCAGGAAGTAGGGGTGAAGCCAGCAATGGGAGCTGGGCACGGTCGAAGTTGGCAGTCCCGGGAGCTAGGGGGTCCCTTGCCTGGGCCTAAAGAGAAGCCCACGATCGCGGGGCTGCTGCAGCTGCGGGTCCCCGCTGCCCGGGCCGGACGCCTAGGCCAGAGGCGTTAGGCCTGGGCAGGGGCGGAGCCTGCAACCGCGGGAAGCTGGGAGTCCCCTGCCCAGGGCTGACACCTCTGCCGGAGGCCTCAGGCCTGGTCAAGGGGCCGATCCGGTGATTGGTGATCGGAGGGTGATGAGGGTCAACTCCTCTGGCCGAGGCATCAGGCCTGGGTGGGGGGCGGAGCTGGGGATTGGGGGGATATGACGGTCCCCTTGCCCAGGCCTGAAGCCTGGGTAAGAGGTGTCAGGCTTGGGCGGGGGGTGGAGCAAGCGATCAGAGGGAGATGGGGGTCCCCTGCCCAGGCATGATTCCTGGGCCAGAGGCCTCAGGCCTGGGCGGGGGCCAGAGCCAGTGATCGGGGGGAGATGGGAGTCCCCTGTCCAAGCCTGACACCTCTGGCGGAGGCGTCAGGCCTGGGCAAGGGGCCGATCAGGCGATCGGAGGGTGATGGGGGTCTACGCCTCTGGCCGAGGCATCAGGCCTGGGCAAGGGGCAGAGCCAGCAATCGGAGGGGGCTGGGGGCAGAACCAGTGATGGGGGGAAATGAGGGTCCCCTGCCCAGGCCTGACGCCTCTGTCAGAGGCATCAGGCCTGGGCAAGGGGCCAATCCTCCGATAGGAGGGTGATGGGGGTCAACGCCTGAGGGCTCCCAGTATGTGAGAGGGGGCAGGCTGGGCTGAGGGACACTCCCCCCCACACACCCAGTGCACGAATTTCGTGCACCGGGCCCCTCGTATAATAATAATTTCTTTATTATTTTTTTATCCTCACCTGAGGATATGTTTCCATTTATTTTTAGAGAATGTGAAAGAGAAAGGGAAAGACAGAGAGAAACATTAAAATGAGAGGAACACTTTGATTGGTTGCCACCTGCATGAGCCCTGACCTGGGCCCTGGCCAGGGAGGAGCCTGCAACCTAGGTACATGCCCTTGGTCAAAATTGAACCCAGACCCTGCCATCGGCAGGCCAAGGCATTACCCACTGAGCCAAAGTGGCTAGGGCAGAATGACATTTCTTAGCCCTCCAGCAGCGGACCTTTGTTTTTTTCACCAGGAGTGTGGTGAAAAACCCTAGATCACCGTTTTGGATTCTTATTACCCAAGTTACTAAGAATATTACCAGTGGCATACAGGGAGCTTAACCAATGAGCGGTCAGAAAAGGTGCTTCTTCTGTAGTTCATACCAATCTGTGGCTTGGCACCCCACCCACCCCTGCCCCAGGCATGACGCCCCGATCATGGCCTCCACCCTTGCCCAGGCCTGACCCCTTGGCCATAGGCGTTGACTCCCATCACCCTCCGATTGCCAGATTGGCCCCTTGCCCAGGCCTGATGCCTTAGAGGCATCAGTCCTGGGCAGGGGACCCTCATTTCCCCCCATCACTGGCTCTGCCCCCAGCCCAGGCCTGATGCCTTTGGCCCAGGATTCAGGCCTGGGCAGGGGACCCCCAGCCCGCTCTGATTGCTGGCTCCGCCCCCCGCCCAGGCCTGATGCCTCGGTCAGAGGAGTTGACCCCCATCACCCTCCGATCGCCAGATCGGCCCCTTGCCCAGGCCTGAGGCCTCCGGCAGAGGTGTCAGGTCTGGTCAGGGGACCCACATCCCCCTCCGATTGCTAGCTCTGCCCCCCCACCCAGGCCTGATGCCTCTGGCCCAGGCATCAGGCCTGGGCAGGGGACCCCCAGCCAGGCCTGATGCCTCAGCCAGAGGCGTAGACCCTCATCACCTTCCAATCGCAGGATCGGCCCCTTGCCCAGGCCTGAGGCCTCCGGCAGAGGTGTCAGGCCTGGGCAGGGGACTCCCAGCTCCCACCATCCCCGGCTCTGCCCCTGCTACCCACGATCTCTGGCTCCACCCCTGCCCAGACCTAAGGCCTCTGGTGGAGGCATTAGTCCTGGGCAGGAGACACCCAGCTGCTCACAATTGCTGACTCCGCCCCTGCCCAGGATCGCTGACTCCACCCCGCGATGGCTGGTTCCGCCCCTGCCCAGGCCTAAGCCTCTGGCCGAGGCATTAGGCCTGGGCAGGGGACCCCCAGCTGCTCACAATTGCTGACTCCACCCCTGCTCCGCACGATGGCTGGTTCCGCCCCTGTCCAGGCCTAACGCTTCTGGCCAAGGCATTAGGCCTGGGCAGGGGACCCCCAGCTGCCCAGGATCGCTGACTCCACCCCGCGATGGCTGGTTCCGCCCCTGTCCAGGCATAAGCCTCTGGCCAAGGCATTAGTCCTGGGTAGGGGGCCCCCAGCTGCTCACAATTACTGACTCCGCCCCTGCCCAGGATCGCTGACTCCACCCTGCGATGGCTGGTTCCGCCCCTGCCCAGGCCTAAGCCTCTGGCTGAGGCATTAGTCCTGGGCAGGGGGCCCCCAGCTCCCCGCGATCTCACGCCCTTCCCCTGCCTAGACCTAACGCCTCTGACCAAAAGCATTAGGCCTGGACAGGGGACCCCGAGCTGCTCAGGATTGCTGACTCCACCCCTGCCCAGGCCTAATGCCTCTGGCCAAGGCATTAGGCCTGGGCAGGGGACCCCCAGCTCCCCACGATCTCACGCCTTGCCCCTGCCTAGACCTAATGCCTCTGATCGAGGCCTTAGGCATGGGCAGGGGACCCCCAGCTGCTCAGGATTGCTGACTCCGCCCCTGTCCAGGCCTAATGCCTCTGGCCAAGGCATTAGGCCTGGGCAAGGGACCCCCAGCTCCCCTCGGTTGCAGGCTCTGCCCCTGTCCAGGCCTAAGGCTCTGGCTGAGGCATTAGGCCTGGGCAAGGGACCCCTAGCTCCCCGGAATGCAGGCTCCACCCCTCCCCAGCTCCCATCACGGGCTCCACCCCTGCTTCCCACGATCACTGGTCAGGGGTGGCAAAGGCGCCGGGTTCTCTGATCACGGCTGTGGGGCAGGGCAATGGCGGCTCCCAGAGCCGCCTTTGCCCTGCCTCCGGCTCTTAGCTGCCCCCTGGGTTTCGGATCACCGTCAGTGGCAGGGGCTTCTTCTGTCCTTTCCCTTTCGCCTCCCAGCATTGTGCCTACACATGCAAATTAACTGCTATCTTTGTTGGCAGTTAATTTGCATATCTCGCTGATTAGCCAATGGGAAGGGTAGCGGTCGTACGCTAATTACCATATTTCTCTATTATTAGATAGGATTGGTTTCAGAGAGGAAGGGAGAGGGAGATAGAAACATCAATGATGAGAGAGACTCATTGATCAACTGTCTCCTGCACGCCCCCTACTGGGGATCAAGCTGCAACCCGGGCATGTGCCCTTGGTCAGAATTGAACCCAGGACCTTCAGTCCCCAGGCTGATGCTTTATCCACGGAGCTAAACCAACCAGGGCTTTTTTTTTTTTTTTAAATTGATTTCAGAGGGGAAGGGAGAGGGAGAGAGAGAGAGATAGAAACATCAATGGGGATCAAGCCTGCAACCCGGGCATGTGCCCTGACCGGGAATTGAACTGGGATCCTTCAGTCCACAAGCTGACTATCCACTGAGCAAACTGGCTAGGGCAGTTTCTGAATTTGAGTGATGTCCAAGGTCCCTTGCAGTGCTAACATTTTTTAATTATATAGGTAATAGAAAATTGGAATTAAAACTAAACTCTTCTGATCTTGGTATAACTCATTAAATTTGCACTCAATTTTGTTTTAGATTAATGTCCTGATTATGTCCAAATTTATTTTACCCTGAGACATGCTAAGTTGTATGGAGCCTGACAGAAGCCTGCTGTTATGTTAATCAAAATTTTTCAATTTCTTCCTTATTTGCCGTCTTTAAAACTTTGTTAGTGTCTAAAACATTTCACCAAAGTGCTTCATTTCAGTGTTAACTCAGACACAAGTGATGATAATTATGTTCTAAAGTTTAGAAAATTATGCACAAATTATCAATTAAGCAAATGCTTCAACAGTTATATGCCTCATCAAGAGAAATTATGCAAACTCTGGGAGAATGACAATTTTACACAAGTTGTTTTTATTTATTACATTCCCTAAATTGTTGCGGATAATTTCCAATAACTTTATCAAAATATTGCACCATTTACATTCCAGATGAAACTTTGTGATCAGAGATTTTTCTTGAACGTGTTATAATATGACACCTTTATGCCAATCCTCGGCACAGATGTGAGGTATGAAAAGTTTGTCAAACTTGACATAACTTGAATAGAACTCAGGTTTCCTACACATCTGCTTCCTCCTCAGTGCTCACTATGGATAACACTATCACTGGGTGCCCACTCATCTGAGTTCAAGAAGCCTTATAATTAATTCTGGTGTCATCTTTTTCCTCCACCATATCTGTTGCCAAGTTCCATTGACTCTCTGTGAGCTTTTTTTCTGAATCTGTCTTTTTCATTTTCAGTGTAGTTTAAGTTCATATTCAGACAGCAGTAAAGCAATACAATGGCTTTAAAAGGCTGGATCTAAGTGTTTAAAATCCAGTTCTCTTGAATTTGTTTGGGGCCTTTCCTCTATCCCATTCAGTTAAATAAAAGAAACTTTTATTGAGCACCTACTATATGCTAGACAATGTACCAGATTCTGGAGGGTACAAAAAAAATTATGGCACATGTTTCAGTCTCTTAAGAGGACAGCTATTAAGACAAATACACTATAGTTAAAGGCAGAGCAGAAAAGTATTTATGATCTAGAAAGAGGTTACAAGGAGGTGGCTTCAGACCAGTTTCGATGACTTGGAGGCAGGTCAGTGTTGGAAGGTTATTGTGGGCAAAGAAACAATTTGTAATAAGTTATGGAATTGGCTTCCTGGTAAGAGAGTGCACAATATAACTTCTCTAGTCCAAATTGATAACATCAGTAAACATGATATAAAAGGAAAAATATAGCTGGACTTACAAGCCAGATAAACAACTGGACAGAAACTGAACACAGAAAAAAAAATTATGGGACATAAAGCCCTCAGGTTTGTGCCCGGCCAGCGTGGCTCAGTGGTTGAGCGACGACCTATGAACCAGGAGGTCACGGTTCGATTCCCGGTCAGGGCACCTGCCTGGGTTGTGGGTTCGATCCCCAGTGTGGTGTGTGCAGGAGGCAGTCAGTCAGTGATTCTCTCTCATCATTGATGTTTGTATCTCTCTGTCCCTCTCCCTTCCTCTCTGAAATCAATAAAAATACAATAAATAAACAAATAGATAAATAAATAAAGCCTCTGGTTTGTGAGGCTCTGGGTCTGGAAGCTGATGGTGATTCTGCAGGGTAAAGGGAGGTAAACAGAATCCATGCAAGAAGGTTGTTGCTAGGGAGGATGGGAAAAAGACAGAGGAAGCTGGAGACCCACCTACCCTTCAAAAGACCCCACCAGCCAAAATGCCAAAAACAGTTACAGAAATTGAAGGGCAAGAAAGACAAACTATAACCCTAGCCGGTTTGGCTCAGTGGATAGAGCATCGGCCTGTGGACTGGAGTCCGGGTTTGATGCCAGTCAAGGGCACATGCCCGGGTTGCGGGCTCAATCCCCAGTAGGGGGCGTGCAGGAGGTAGCCCATCCGTGATTCTCTCTCATCATTGATGTTTCTCTCTCTCCCTCTCCTTTCCTCTCTGAAATCAATAAAATACTTATATATTTAAAAAAAGACAAACTATAAATCAATAATCAGACAATAACTTCATTGCAGACAACAGTAACTTATGGAACAAAGACCTTAAAATAACTTTATTAAGATGTTCAAAGAGAAGCAATAATTTTTATTCACAAGTCTCTGGAATTATACAGAAAAATGAGCAGAAAAGAAACAAGCATAGGTGGATATGAGAAATAATCAATTATGAATTTTTAAATAAAAATATTTGAAAAATTCATAGATGGGTTAAATTCAAGACCAGACACAGTAAAGGGACATTTTTTTTGAAAGGTAGTTCTGATGAACAATCCTAAAACAGAGCATAAAGAGAAAAACAAGATGAAAATCAAATATGAAATAGTAGTTAAGAGACATGGAGGATAAAAACAGGAATTCTAAAGTAAGAGAGTTGGGGAAATGGAAGAGAAGCACTGTTTTTCGAGATGTAAAAACTGATCATTTTCCAGAATTGAAGACATGAGCCCTTAGATCAAAAGTGCTGAATATCCAACAGGATAAAAAGAATCTAAAGCTAGATTGAAGTGAAATTGCAAAGAATCAAGGAGAAAGAAAATCTAAAAGGCTATATTGCAGAGACTATAAAGTTACTTTCAAAGGTACAGCAATTAGTCTAATAGATTCCTCATAACACCAGTAGACAGTAGAGTAAAATCTTCAAAGTATTGAGGGGTAATAACTGCAACCCAGACATTTATTTCCTGTTAAAATGTCATTTTAAAAATGGTGAAACTGAGACTAATATCATATTCTATGTCAACTGTAATTGAAAAATAAATTTTATAAATGGTGTCAAAATAAGACCTTTTCATAACTACATGCTAGAAGAATTTGTCATCTATGGACTTTCACTGTAAGAATTATTAGAGATTGTACTTCTGCAAGAACAATTGTGAGCCCGGAAGGAAGGTGTGGGGTATAAAAAATAGCAGTGAAAACAGAAATTGATAAAATGTGTCACCACATTTAACTATCTGTTGACTATTAACTTACAAAGAAAAGAATTTATTTTCTTTTTAAAGTAACTTTTATTTCTTGAAGTATTACAAAGAGTATTACATATATCTCCTTTTTCCCCCCCTTGACATTCCCCCGGCCTTCCCTACCCCCTAATGTCTTGTGTCCATTGGTTATTCTTATATGCATGCGTACAAGTCCTTCGGTTGATCTCTTACCCCCCGCCCCCAAACCCTTCCCAGGCTTCCCACTATAGTTTGACAGTCTGTTCAATGCTGCTCTGCCTCTGCATCTACCCCTGTTCATCAGTCAATACTGGTCCCCATTACCTGTCCCAACCTCACTGGAGCAGTCCCAACCTCACCGGGGCCGTTTCAACCTCACCGGGGCTGTCCCGACCTCACCGGGGCAGTTTCAACTACACCAGGGCCATCCCAACCTCACCGGGGCTGTTTCAACCTCACCGGGGCCATCCCGACCTCACTGGGGCAGTTTCAACCTCACCGGGGCCGTCCCAACCTCACCGGGGCTGTCTCAACCTCACCAGGGCCATCCCGACCTCACCTGGGCCGTCTCCACCTCACCAGTGCTGTCTCGACTTCACCAGGGCCGTTTTAACCTCACTGGGGCTGTCCCGACCTCACTGGGGCTGTCTCGACCTCACCGGGGCCATTCCTGCCCCAGATGCCATCTCAACCTTACCGGGGGCCATTCTGACCCTACCTGGGCCGTTTTGGTCTCACCGGGGCCATCTCAACCTCACCGGGCCGCCCCAACCTCACTGGAGTCGCCCCGACCTCACAGGGCCATCCCAAACTCACCGGGGCTATCCCTATCTCACCGGGGCAGTCTCCACCTCACCAGGGCCATTCCTGCCCCCGATGCCATCTCAACCTTACCGGGGGCCATTCCTACCCTACCTGGGCCGTTTCGGCCTCACCGGGGCCATTTCAACCTCACCAGGGCTTTCCCGACCTCACCCGGGCCGTTTCGACCTCACCTGGGTCGTCCCGAGCTCACCCGGGCCATTCCGACCTCACCCGGGCCGTTTTGGCCTCACCGGGGCTGTCTCAACCTCACTGGGGCCGTCTAAACCTTACCAGGGCCATCCCAACCTTACCGGGGCTGTCCCAACCTAACTGGGGCAGTCTCAACCTCATCGGAGCTGTCCCGACCTCACTGGAGCCGTCCCGACCTCACCGGGGCCGTCCCAACCTCACTGGGGCAGTCTCGACCTCACCAGGGTTGTCCTGGCCCCACTGGGGCTGTTTCAACCTCACCGGGGCCGTCCCGACCTCACTGGAGCCGTCCGGACCTCACTGGGGCGGTTCCGACCTCACTGGAGCCGTTTCGGCCTCACCGGGGCCATCCCGACCTCACTAGGTCCATCCCAACCTCACCAGGGCTGTATTGGCCTCACCGGGGAAACACGAAGTTTGGCACTCTGTCCCCTGCTGGGTGGCTCCCCACCAGACAAAATCTCCAGGCATTCCTGGTGGCTGAACATCCGGCAGGCCTGCTTGGACTTCGCCCTCCACCAAGTGCACAGACTGCCCGTCTGCCCTCCCCCAGCGTCCCACGTGAGGCTGGAACCGGCGGGCGTGTTTGTGCGCCTGCTGGTACAGCGGTTCCACGTCGCAGGCCCAACTGGGCCTGGCCCTGGCCTCCCCCGAACCCAACTCCGCCCCGGAGTGCATCCCTCCCGGATGCGAGGAGCCGAAATCTGCAGCCTGCTGGGTTGGGCTCTGTACTTGGCGCCTCTGCACATCCTACTCAGTCTCAATGCTCTTCTTTCTTTCCTTCCAGTTGCAGAGCCTCCACTGGGCCAGCTTTCCCATGGTTCCGTATGATAGCTGTTTGTCCTATAGTTGGTAGTTTCGATGTTGTTGTGGGAGGCAGCACGCACAGGTCTGTACCTTACGCCGCCATCTTGGTTCTCCTGGGTCTGCTCCTTGAGTGTGTCTTCCATGGGTGCGAGGAGTTGAAGTCTGCAATTTGTTGTGCTAGGCTGCAAAAGTGCAGGTGGGTCTTTTTGTGCCCCTGGCACAGCTTGGATGGGGATGTAAATTGATTAGGGTGGGGTCTCAGGGAGTTGCCAGGGCGGAGCAAATAGCAATGGCGGCGTCTCCGCGGCTCCTCGCCTCTTCGAGGCACCAGGACTTCTCATCCCCCAGTGCCAGCGAGCAGCTGCGCGCCAGAGCCTCCCTCGCTTTCCGACTGCTGCAAGGCTGTGCCGCCTCTCCCCATGGGGTCTAGGGCCTCAGAGACCCGCCCCGAGCAATCCGATTGGGAAAAAAAACGCACATCCAATTGCAGCCCGCCTGGCGTGCAACTGTGTACCTCTGTTTTTGGCGCCTCTGTAGCTCCTACTCAGTCTCACTGCACTTCTTTCTTTCCTTCCAGTTGTAGAACTCCCTCTGGGCCAACTTCCCCATGGTTCTGAATGGTGGTCTTATAGTTGGTAGTTTCAATGATGTCGTGGGAGGCAGCACGCACAGGTCTACTCCCTGCGCCACCATCTTGGTTCTCCCTGAAAAGAATTTATTGTATTAAAAACGTAAAAATGAGGCCCTAGCCGGTTTGGCTCAGTGGACAGAGCATTGACTTGCAGACCAAAGGGTCCTGGGTTTGATTCTGGTCAAGGGCACATACCTTGGTTGCAGGCCCCTCCTCAGCCCAGACCCTGATGGGGTTTGTGCAGGAGGCAACCAATCAATGTGTTTCTCTCACATCACTCTTCTTTCTGTCTTTCCCTCTCTCTTCCACTCTCCCTAAAAGTCAATGGGAAAATATCCTCGTGTGAGGATTAAAAGTAAAAATGAAACTCTAGATAGCTATATAATTATTGTGGAGGAAGAGGTTATTCAATAGAGAGTTAAAGAGTGCTAAAATCTGTGTTATGTTCAGGAGGGGATAAAATACTAAACAATTTTAGATATTAGAAAAATTTATAGCTAAGTGTGGATGTAAACCTTAAGGGTAACCACTACAATCATAAAAATGCACCCTGGCTGGGGGACTGTGTTGATTGGATCTTTGCCCTGTGCACCAAAAGGTTGTGGGTTCGATTCCCAGTCAGGGCACATACCTGGGTTGCAGTTCCATCCCCAGTATATTACATATGGGAGGCAGCCAATTGATCTCTCTCTCCTCCCTCCTTCTCTCTCTCTAAAAATCAATGAAAATATATCCTCTGGTGAGGATTCCCAAATTAACAGAGGCAGGGAAAGAAAAGAAGAGAAAAAGGATAGTAAACAGAAAACAAATGATGAGAAGATAAAATTGGTTCAACTATATCAATAATCATCAAAAATGTTTAAGATAAACTCAACAAATGAAGGAGACTATCATATTGAGAAAATAAAACAAAATCCAGCTATTACCGTTTATAAAAGTCACAGCTAAACAAAGCAACACAGAAGGTTTTAAAATAAAGAGATGGAACCATTTCTTGAATTTTTATTCAACTAAAAACATAATTTCAAACTAATAGAATCACAAGGAGAAATTTACAATGAACAATTATATTGTAAAAATTTAACAAATCTCTTATGATTTATACTGATAGATTGTGCAAATAAAAAAGTAAGAATATAAAAATAAATACATAGAATGTAGAGGTTGAATATAGAACATAAAAATGTTGTAAAACAGGAGAAACTAAGATGGCGGCATAGATAAACACCGGGAAATTGCTGCCTCCCACAACAACTTCAAAAAAAACAACATAAAGACAAAACGGACATCATCCAGAACTACAGGAAGGCTGGCTGAGTGGAAATTCTACAACTAGAAGGAAAGAAAAGCACGCTGAGAGCCAGAGGAGCTGCGGAAGTAAAGTGCAGAGGTACGGAGGCTCGCGCGCGCAGAAAGGGGCTGGCACCTGAGGACGCGGCTGTCTTTTTGAATCGGGAGGGAGTCACAAGCTCCCGACTGCTCTGAACTCCGGTTCCGGGAAGTCTCTGGGGACCCAGGACTCATATGGGGAGAAACTGGACTGTATGGCAGCGGGCAGAACTTGGAACTTGAGGTCAGCTTTCCCTCAGAAGTGCTTGCAGCAATTACCGGGACACTGAGATGCACGGCCCTTTAGAGCAGGGCTGAGAATCCGCCATAGCTGCTTGCTCCGCCCTTTGATTCCCTGAGACCCCGCCCCACCCAGGCCGCGGCAGAGGCTTTTGCACATGAATGCCCCGGCCCTTTGCAACCTGAAAATTACCTAACTGCAGGTGGGCCACACAGACCCAGAACTTCCAAGAGAAGGCCCAAGGCCCCACAACGGCTTGCATTGCTTCACAGCTGGGCCTCATCAGGGTACCTCCAAACTCCAAAAAAGGAAGGGGAATCTGCAGTTCTCTTCATAGCTCATGCTGTGTAACCTCAGGCAGAGGCTAAATTAGCACCTCCTTAGATCCAAGAGCCAGTGTACCCAGGTGTCAGAGGGGGACCATCCGGATTACAACTCCTCAGATCCATAAGGGACACACTCAGGGGCCAGACTCAGTGAGCACCAAAGCCCCACTGAAGCAAGTCTTGCCCCAGAAGGGTGTCTTCAGCACAGAAGTTCTCCCACTGCAGACACAGCTGATTCACACTGCTAATTGGCCTGGAGGTCAATTCCTCCCAGTGATCCTACAACAATCAAGGCATAGCTACAATAAGACTGTGCACAAAGCCCACAAGGGGGTGCACCAAGAGTGTCCACCTCAGGTAACTGGGGAGGCTGAGCCACTGGGCCCTACAGGACACCTAGCACACAAAACCACTCTACCAACACAGGGAAGCATAAAAAATGCAGAGACAAAGAAACAGGTCACAACTGACAGAAATGGAGGAAAGCAAACGACTGGATATAGAGTTCAAGGCCATGTTTATAAGGTTTTTCAAGAATTTTATGGAAACTGCTGATAAATTTAGTGAGACCCTCAATAAATCTAGTGAGACTCTCGAGGATATGAAAAAGGACCAACTAGAAATTAAGCATACACTGACTGAAATAAAGAATAATATACAGAGATCCAACAGCAGACAAGAGGATCCCAAGAATCAAGTCAAAGATTTGAAATACGAAGAAATAAAAAAGACCCAACCGAAAAAGAAAAAAGAAAAAAGATTCCAAAAATATGAAGATAGTGTAAGGAGCCTCTGGGACAACTTCAAGCGTACCAACATCAGAATTATAGGGGTACCAGAAGAAGAGAGAGGGCAAGATACTGAAAACCTATATGAAGAAATAATGACAGAAAACTTCTCCTACCTGGTGAAAGAAATAGACTTACAAGTCCAGGAAGCGCAGAGAACCCCAAACAAAAGGAACCCAAAGAGGACCACACCAAGACACATCATAATTAAAATGCCAAGAGCAAAAGACAAAGAGAGAATCTTAAAAGCAGCAAGAGAAAGACAGTCAGTTACCTACAAGGGAGTACCCATATGCCTGTCAGCTGATTTCTCAACAGAAACCATGCAGGCCAGAAGAGGGTGGAAAGAAATATTCAAAGTGATGAATAGCAGGAACCTGCAACCAAGATTACTTTATCCAGCAAAGCTATCATTCAGAATAGAAGGTCAGATAAAGACCTTCACAGATAAAACGCTAAAGGAGTTCATCACCACCAAACCAGCATTATATGAAATGCTGAAAGGTATTCTTTAAGAAGAGGAAGAAGAAAAAGGAACTCCTCTTACCATTTGTCACAGCATGGATGGAACTGGAGAGCAGATAAATACCACAGGATCTCACTCATTTGTGGAATATAATGAACAACATAAACTGATGAACAAGGACTGATCCAGAGACGGAGAGGCATTGATTGGACTGTCGGGCCTTGGAGGGAAGGTAGGGGAAGGTGGGGGCAAGGGGGAAAGATCAACCAAAGGACTTATATGCAAGCATATAGGCCTAACCAATGGACACGGACAACGGGGGGGGGGGGTGAGGGCATGAGTGGGGGGTGGGGGGATAGAGGGTAACGTGGGGACAAGGACACATATGTAATATCTTAATCAATAAAAAATATATTAAAAAAAGAAAAATTTAAAAATATTCAAATGAGTGAATAAATGAATGGTTAAATTTCAAAAAAAAATGTTGTAAAACACAATTACAACATTGACATAATATTCAGTGTAAAACCTTGTGCCTAAGAAATAAAGACTATATATTCTTTTTAATATTCAACTCATTGTATGAGAATAGTATAATGTTAATACCAAAACAAGACGAGGATTGCATGGAAAAAATTATAAACCAATTGTATTTATGAAGTGATGTAAAAAATTCAAAATAAAATAATAACCACTCAAACTCAACAATATATGAAAATAATTCATGATCAAATAGGATTTACCATAAGAATGAAAAGGACACAACATTAGAAAAGCTATCAATGTAGTGCACCATAATAACAGATTAAGAGATATATATATATTCAAAATTAGTTTTCAAAAATTAATTCATGGTTAATGTCTTAGATTTAACTGCCTCTGTAAAATTTAATTTTCTTAAGAGATCTGGAACAGCAATATTGGTAAAATGTTAATAATTATTGAAGCTGGTGATGGAGATTCATTACACTATTCTATGTACTTTTGTGCATGTTCAAAATTTTCCATGATAAAAAAGTTTAAGAATGCTCAAATATTTAAAAATATTCTGAAGAATATTCTGAAGCAAATAAGTCAAAATGGTAGGTGGGTGTATGGATATTTAATATATTATTATTTATACTTTTTTACACCTACCCCTATCCATAATCTGTGTGGTGTGTGTGTGTGTGTGTGTGTGTGTGTGTGTGTGTGTGTGTGTTTGTGTTTAAATCGCCCTTGCTTGAATTAGTTTTAAATTTAAACAGACAGTATTTTCTGGAATAATTTTTTACCTCTACTTCATTTCTACTAAGTGTATCCATGGAAACCTGTCTTAATGAGGTCACAATGATGTACACAATGATAGTGAATCAAAAGAAAGATTTTATAATTAAAAAACAATTAAAAACAAAAATGAGGTTTGTTCTTGGAGCCCCAAAAAGCAAGGTTTCTTTGGGTCTATAAATAATTTGACTTGGAATCAAGAAATATGGGTAAATAATACTGGAGATCTAGGAAAGATTAAGGTCTTTAAGGGTTTTGTGTGCCAGGATAAGAGAATTAGACTTCTTCCTGCAGGAAATGGAGAGGGACTAAAGGTCTGGAAGAGGGAAGCTCTGCTTGGTATATTGTAAGAATATTAATAATAAATAATAAGAACAATGACAATATTTACATAGCTCATACTCAAATAGCACCTGTTATGTGCCAGGCTCTAAGTGCTTCATACGTACTGACTCATTTAATATTCACAACAACCCTTTGACCTTGGTTCTACTCTAAGCCTCATTTTACAGATCAGAAAAGGAAGCCACATAGAACTTGCCAAAGTCACACAGACAGTAACTGACTTCCTGGATTCACACAAAGGAGTCTATCCTCTGAGTCTATCTCAAGTCCTGTACTGCCCAATATGGTAGTCACTAACCTTATTTAATTTAAATTTATTAAAATTAGCCTTAGCCAGTTTGGCCCAGTGGATAGGAGTGTCAGTCTGTGGACTGAAGGGTCCCAGGTTTGATTCCAGTCAGGGGCACATGACTATGTTGTGGGCTTGGTCCGACGTGCGGGAGGCAGCCAATCAATGATTCCCGCTCATCATTGATGTTTCTATCTCTCTCTTCCTCTCCCTTTCTCTCTGAAATCAATTATATATATATATATATATATATATATATATATATATATATATACACAAATATACATACTAGAGGCCCGGTGCACAAAAATTTGTGCACTCGGGGGGGAGGGGGGGTCCCTCAGTCCGGCCTGTGCCCTCTCGCAGTCTGGGACCCCTCGGGAGATAACGACCTGCTGGCTTAGGCCTCCTCCCGGGTGGCAGAGGGCAGGCCCAATCCCTAGGTGCAGCCCCTGGTCGGGCTCAGAGCAGGGCCGATTGGGGAGTTGGGGTGCCGCCCCCTGTCATGCACAGAGCAGGGATATTGGGAGGTTGTGATGCCACCCTCAGTCATGATCAGGGTA
Source organism: Myotis daubentonii (assembly GCF_963259705.1). Taxonomy (NCBI): domain Eukaryota; kingdom Metazoa; phylum Chordata; class Mammalia; order Chiroptera; family Vespertilionidae; genus Myotis; species Myotis daubentonii. Next base: position 3,013,089 of record NC_081861.1, on the reverse strand, counting down.
GGGCCGATTGGGGGGTTGGGGCACCGTCCCCTGTCACACTCAAGGCAGGGTCGATGGGGAGGTTGCGGCGCCACCCTGTCACGCACAGAGAAGGGCCGATCAGGGGGTTGGGGCACTGCCCCCTGTCACTCACAGAGCAGGGCCCATCAGGGGGGTTGGGGCTCTGTACCCTTTCACGCACAGAGCAGGGCGGATCAGGGGGTGGGGCACCACCCTCTATCACCCACAGAGCAGGGCCGATCAGGGGGTTGGGGCACCGCCACTCTCACACTCAGGGCAGGGCCGATGGGGAGGTTATGGCTCTACCCCATCACACACAGAGCAAGGCCCGTGGGGGTTGGGGGGTTGGGGAGCTCTCCCCTATCAGGCACAGAGCAGGGCCGATCAAGGGGTTGGGGTGCCTTCCCCTGTCACGAACAGAGCAGGGCGGATAGGGAGGTTGTGGCTGCGCCTCTTGTCACACACAGAGCCGCAGGGCGATCAGGGGGTTTGGGCGCTGCCCCCTGTCACGCTGATCCCGGTGCTGGGAGGCATATTACCCTTTTACTATATAGGGTAGAGGCTGGCTGGTTTGCCCTGAATGTGTCCTGGATCAGGGTGGGGGTCCCCACTGGGGTGCCTGGCCAGCCTGGATGAGGGAATGATGACTGTTTACAGCTGGTCACACACCCTTCAGGGTGGGGGTCCCCACTGGGGTGCCTGGCCAGCCTGGGTGAGGGGCTGAGGGCTGTTTTCAGGCTGGCGGGTGACTGAAGCTCCCAACCGCTCCTTTTTTTCTTTTTTATTCTGGGCCATCTTTAGCTTGAGGCTTGGCTCCAGCTCTTAGGTTTCTGGCCTTTGCTTACAATGTTGCCATCCTGCTGGCTGAAGCCCGGCGGTATTTGTTACAGAGTTTCTTAAACTGCAGGCTCAGAGGCCTGCAGCTGCAGGCGGGGAACGTTGGTTTCCTCCGTCACTGAGGCAAGCAAGCCTCATGTTAGTTTCAAGCTGCCTGGCTGCCGGCCACCATCTTGGCTGACAGTTAATTTGCATATCTCGCTGATTAGCCAATGAAAAGGGTAGCAGTCCTACGCCAATTACCATGTTTCTCTTTTATTAGTGTAGATATGTGTATATATACACACACATATATATATATACTTATATATAAAAAGTACGCATTCAGAATCAAAGTTGAACCTAAGCCATATTTCAAGAGATCAGTGTACCACATATAGCTAGTGGCTATTGAACAGCATAGATACAGAAAGTTTCTATCGGAGATTAAAAATGGTGGCAGAGTAGGAGGATGCTGCATGGCCATGCTCCCAGGAACAAGCTGGAATTACAACTGAAATATGAGAAGGCTTCCTGAATAATCAACGGAAAACTCACAGGAGAGAACCCTGATACCCAAGGACCGAAGTTGGAGCCAGCATAGAGACTGGTAGGAGGAGCAGAGACGTGACCCACAGAGGGGAACTGAAGTCCCAGAGAGTTATCTCAGCTGGTGGTGGAGTGGGGGGAGGTGCCACTGAGAATTCTGGGATCTAATCCTGGAGCTGGGCTCCCCAGCAGAAAGTTTCTATCATTGAAGAATGTTCTATCGGACAGCACTGCTTTACTTTTATTATTATTTTTTAAGATATATTTTTATTGATTTCAGAGAGGAAGGGAGAGGGAGAGAGACATGGAAACATCAATGATGAGAGAGCATCATTGATCAGCTGCCTCCTGCATGCCCCAACACTGGGGATTGACCAGATAACCCAGACATGTGCCTTGACCGAGAATCAAACTGTAACCTCCTGGATCATAGCTAAAGGCTCAACTACTGAGCCACACCAGCCTGGATGCTTTACTTTTATTATTACTACTAGAGACCTGGAACAAGAAATTCGTGCACCAGGGGGCAGGGGGTCCCTCAGCCCAGCCTGCACCCTCTCGCAATCCGGGACCTTTCAAAAGATGTCTGACTGCTGGTTTAGGCCCAATCCCGCAGGGATTCCTGTGGATTGGGCCTAAACTGGCAGTCAGACAAACCTCTGGAAATCTGGGACCACTGGCTCCTAACTGCTTGCCTGCCTGCCTGATAGCCCCTAACCACTCTACTGCCTGCCTGATATCCCCTAATCACTTGCCTGCCTGCCTGCCTGATTGCCCCTAACCACCTTGGCCTGCCTGCCTCATCCCCCCCTAACCACTTGCCTGCCTGCCTCATTGCCCTGATCTCTGGTTGTTCTGGTCATTCCACTGTTGCGGTCGCTGGGCTTTTATTACCTAAACTAATAAAAGAGTAATATGCTAATTAGGGTGGGCATCTTCCCGACGTCCATCCAGACAAAGCCACAGCAGCTGCGAGGCCCAAGGCTCAGACAGCCGTGGGCTCAAGCAGCCGTGAGCCCTGGTGGCTGTGAGGCCCAGTACTCACAGCAGCCTTGAGCCCTGGCGGTTGTGAGGCCTGTGGGCTCAGGCAGCGGTGGACTCAGGCAGCTTCGAGGCCTGGGGCTCAAGCAGCCGTGGGCTCAGGCAGCTGTGAACCCTGGTGGCAGTGGCAGTGGCAGAAACAGCGGGGTGATGGGGGCGGCACCTTCTCCTGATTAGCCCGGTTGCCTCCCACAGAGGGAGGCCAGATTGTGGCTTAGGCCCACTCCCGGACTGTGAGAGGGGGCAGGCCAGGCTGTGGTTCTCAACCTTCTGGCCCTTTAAATACAGTTCCTCATGTTGTGACCCAACCATAAAATTATTTTCGTTGCTACTTCATAACTGTAATGTTGCTACTGTGATGAATCGTCATGTAAATATCTGATATAGGATGGTCTTAGGCGACCCATGTGAGAGGGTCATTCGACCGCCAAAGGAGTCGCGACCCACAGGTTGAGAACTGCTGTTTTAGAGGCACTAAATTTATTTTGCCATTCATCAAACCAGGGTTTCTCAACTTGAGCACTATTGTATTTATTATTGGAGGCTGTCCTGTGTATTGCAGGATATTTAACAGCCTCTACCCACTAAATACCAGTAGCACCCTCTACCCCAAAGTGTGACAACCACTATCTTCAGACATTGGCATATGTCACTTGTGGTGTGTGTATGTGTGTGTGTGTGTGTTTAAATCGCCCTTGCTTGAGCTAGTTTTAAATTTAAACAGACAGTATTTATTTTCTGGACTAATGGTTTACCTATACTTCATTCCTACTAAGTGTATCCATGGAAACTTGTCTTAATGAGGTCACAATGATGTACACAATAATAGTGAATAAAAACCAGACATTCTTATTTGTAATAGTTGCCACAACTGTGGTCTATGTAAAATTTTCTTTAGTGGTTTTGAGAAAAGGACAAACTCATAATAATATTTACAGTGTTCTGCTCCTAGATACTGGCTGCCCTGACTTCTAACAGCATAGATTAAATTTGCTTGTTTTTGAACTTTATATCAAGGGTTGGCCTACTTTTTCTTAAACAGCCAGATAATAAATATTTCAGGCTTGCAAGCCAGATGGTCTCAGTCATAGTTATTCAACTTTGAGGTTGTAGCACTGAAGCAGCCAATGACAATACACAAACAAATGAGTGTGAAGATGTTCCAATAAAACTTTAATTACTAAAACAGGTGGCCAGCCCATGGGCTTTAGCTTGACAAAACCTACTTGATATAAATGGAATCATATTTTTTGTGATCTGGCTTCTTTTGCTCAACATTATGTTTGTAAAATTCAATTATACTATTATTCATAACTGTAGTACATCATTCTTTTAAAAATCTTTTTAATTTATTGGTTGATTTCAGAGAGAGAGAGGAAGGAAGAGAAAGAGAAAAACATCAATTTGTTGTTCCACTTATTTGTGCATACATTGGTTGATTCTTGTATATGCCCTGACCAGGGACCAAACCCATAACCTTGGCATATCAGGATGATGGTCTAACCAACCAAGCAACCTGGCCAGAGCTGTAGTTACCATTCTTGTCTCTCAGTAGTATTCCATTGTAGAATTAATTAAATGGATTTATTTATCCACTAGAGGCCCGGTGTGTGCGGGTCCAGTCCCTAGGCCTGGCCTGTGATCAGGGCCATCTTCCCCAGCTGCCCGCAGCCGGCCCCATCCCCTGCCGCGACCCACCCCCGGTTCCCTGTTTGCCATTGGGTGATTGGTGCCTGACGGCTGGGGGAAGGGACCGAGAGGTGGTCAGTGCACCTCATAGTGACTGGTCCAGCGGTCATTCTGGTTGTTCTGCCATTAGAGTCAATTTGCATATTACCTTTTTATTATATAGGATAGAGGCCTGATGCACGGATGGGGCTGGCTGGCCTGCCCTGAAGGGGGCCCTGGATTGGGGTGGGGGGTCCCAGCTAGGATGGGGCTGGCCTGGGTGAGGGGCCGCTGGCAGTTTGCAGGCCGGCCACGGCCCCAGTGGGGTGGGGGTCCCCGCTGGGGGCGGGCAGGGCTGGTCTGGGTGAGAGACCACAGAGGTTTGCAGGCCAGCCACACTCCTGGCTTTGTCAGGAAGGACATCTGGAAGATGTCCGGTCTAATTAGCATAGTACCCTTTTATTAGTATGGATTCTACTATCAGTGGACATTTGGGTTATCTCCAATTTGAGTTTTTTTGTTTTGTTTTGTTTCATTTTGTTTGTTAATCCTCACCCAAAGATATTTTCCCATTGATTTTTAGAGTGGAAAGGAGGGGGAGAGACACGGAGAAAGAAACATCGATGTTAGAGAAATATCAATTGGTTGCCTCCCACACATGCCCCAACCGGGGCTAGGGATCAAGCTTGCAACCAAGGTACATGCCCTTGACTGGAATCAATCCCATGACCCTTGTAGTCTGCAGGCCAACCCTCTATCCACTGAACCAAAACAGCTAGGGCCAATTGGAGGTTTTTATAAAAAGTGTTGCTATGAACATATGTGTGGGTATTATACCTAGGAGTGCAGCCACTGTTTTTTTTTTCTTTTGGTAAATACTGCCAAATGGTTATCTGAAGTAGTTATATCAATTCCAGCAGTGTATGGGACATCCAGATGCTCCATATCCTTGCTAGCACTTAGTATTATCTGTCTTTTTCATTTTTTCCTATTTGGAGTGTGAATAGAAATATTGAATTGTGTTTTTATTTGCATTTGCCTTAAACTATTTGTAATATCAAAAAATATATATAATATCCAAATTGGAATGTCACACACTAATGCCTATAAGCACCGTGAACATACTGAAAAAGAAACTCACTGTTTCAGTATCGCTGTATATTTTCATACTTATTTCTCTAGTCTTCTAACACTGACTGAAGCTTAAAAGTTATTCTTCAGCAAAGAAGACAATTTTCTAGACAATCTTAATCAAAACATTTTCCTATTTGAAGCCATCACTATGTTCCTGAGCTCATTTAATCCTATGGTAATTATTCTGCATTTCACCGAACTAATTGTTATCTGTCAAACCTGCTTAATCTACTGAATCTCCCCATGACTTTCGTCACTCAGACCAGGAAGACCAGAGTTGCATTTGGCTTTTCTCTGTTTTTATCATACCGGCTCTAGCATTGCAGGGACGCTTCAACCATCTCTGCTTTGGATCTCATTCAAGGTCTCATCACTTCCCACCAAACCAATCCCAAGAGAGAGGGTGTCAGGAGCAGTGGATCCCTGTGTACCTCAGTCACCAGCAGAGATTTGTATTCATTAACAAGAGGCCTGGTGCTTGAAATTCGTGCACAGGTAAGGTTCCTAGACCTGGCTGGCGATCAGGGCCGATCGGGCCTTCCGGCTGCTGGCCGGGGCCTTCTTTCATTCCATCCCGCCCCCTGGAGGTCAGTGCATGTCATAGAGAGTGATTGAACTCCCAGTCTCCTGGTCGAACTCCTGAGGGGACAATTTGCATATCAGGCTCTTATATATAGAGATGCCTCTGTATGTCCCCTAGTATGACTTGATCTCCTGCTCTACACCTATCCCTAACCTTCTGTGATGGTTAATTTTATGTGTTAACTTGTCTGGGCTAAGAGATGCCCAGATAGCTGGTAAAATACTATTTCTCTGTGTGTCTGTTAGGTGTTTTTGGAATCAATAGACTCTACAGAAGATCACCCTCACCAATGTGGGTGGGCATCATCCAATCAGCTGAGGACCTGAATAGATCAAGAAGGCCAAGGAGCCCTAGTTGGTTTGGTTCAGTGGGTAGAGCATCAACCTATGGACTGAAGGGTCCTGGGTTCGATTCTGGTCAAGGGCACATGCCTGGGTTGCTGGCTTGATCCCTAGTGTGAGGCATGCAGGAGGCAGCGGATCCATGATTCTCTCTAATCATTGATGTTTCTATCTCTCCCTTCCTCTCTGAAGTCAATCAAAATATTTTTTTTTTAAAGGCTGACTTTGCTCTCTCTGCTTGAGATGGGACATGCATTCATCTTCTCCTGCCTTCAGACATCAGCACTCTGGTTCTTGGGCTTTTGAACTCGGACTGGGACTTTCAGGATCAGCTACCCTGCTTCTCAGGTCTCAGGGTTTGGAGTGGAACTACGCCACCAGTTCTCCTGAGCCTCCAGCTTGCAGATGGGACTTCTCAGCTTCATAACTGTGTGAGATGCTCCCTGCTAACAAACGAATAAATATAGCCTTACATTGAGTACTCTGGGACTCATGGTCAGTCTTCAAAGCCTCCTATATCCTCAAGCTCTTCTCTAAACCTGCACTTCCCTTTCCTGCTCTAACTGCAGGGCACAGCTTTCCCTGAATCCCTTCAGTGAGAAGGAATGAGCACCTTCTTTCCCCACCCCACCTGCCACTGGGCTAAGAGCTGGGATTAGTATCCCCCTTACCCTTCTTTGCTGCTCACAGGGTATTTCTTCTTTTTTTTTAAAAAAAATTTTTTTTTGGTTTCAGAGAGGAAGGGAGAGGAAGAGAGAGATAGAAACATCAGTGATGAGAGAGAATCATGGATTGGCTGCCTCCTGCAAGTCCCCCTACTGGGGATCGAGCCCGCAACCCAGGCATGTGCCCTGACCGGGAATCGAATTGTGGTTCATAGGTTGACCCTCAACCACTGAGCCATGCCAGCCGGGCAACCATTTTCTCTTTGGCCTCTTGGTGACCGCCACGGTGCTGCTCAGAGAGCCAAAAGCTGAATAATTTTATTTTATTAACCTCTGTTACTGCAGAGCCTGAGACATAGTAGGCATTCAGATGAATGAATGAATCAATGAATAAATGAATCAATCAATGAATGAGGGAGTGAGTGAATGCAAGGGCAGAAAAACACTAATATTCCTTGCCCATCCCAGAATGGGGCAAAAATGGTGAAATGATTACTTTGCACATCAAGTTAAAACTATTTTGCAGTTTAAGGCTGATAAACTGTGGATGTTCAATGATTACCTCTTTGAAACCACATGTGCAGCAAACAATCAGGCTTCTAGAATTTGGCACTGTTTTATATATAGTTCCACTTGCAGTGGTTTTAAAATAATATGACATATTCAGTATGAATACATTATTGTTAATATTTTATCAGAGAGTTATTGTTTCCCTTTGAATATGTCTCATTACAGACACTGCTACATTATTAAATATAAATGTATCACATCCAAAAACCAATTTTTCCACCTCTGTGGTATGTATTTTTGATTTTATAATAGAAGTCAATAGGTAAATCAGGTTCATTTAACCCAAATTTACTTTATAGCACATTTTCGAATGCATGACATTCTTTCATTTGAAGACTACCTGTATAATCGCATAATATATTTTATGTTCTGCAACAAAATAAAGCAAGCAAATGGAGCCAAGTTCATTGTTAACACAATGGAGCAGCTGCATGGTGACTGCAGACATCACAGGACACATCACATGGGGACTACCAGCCATTGGTACAATCAAGAATTAATCTCCTGCCAAATTTTCACATCCCATAAACATGGTGCTACTTTTGTGTAAATATTTGAAGTCAGATATAATGACTTAACAGTGTTAAAAAGTTATGTTTATGTTTCAACGCTCCTACAGAAACACTATCCAAAGACTAAAGGGGTTTTTATCTATTTAGTAACTAGTTTATGAATTTAGAAGCAGTCATCATTTTAAAAGTCTGACGCATTAAGTTAAACATGCCGTGGGCAGATGAGGATGGCGCATGTGCAGCCAGCCCCTGTTGTATTCCTCAACTGAAATCTAATTGTGGAGGGAAGCTTTCAGTGGATAAGAGTGCGGAAGAAACAAATCAAGAATGTAGTCTGGCCCTACAAAAATTTCCACATACCCAAGAAAAATTGAAAGCAGCCTAGATGTTCATCAACAGAATGGCTAAATAAATTGTGGCGTAAGCACACAATGGAATATATCTACTACTGATATACCTAAGACATAGAATGACAAATACACTATGATTTCACTTCTATGTGTCCATCTATAGATGATTGGATAAAGATGTGGTGTGCATATACAATGGAATATTACTCAGCAATAACAAATAATGAAACCTTGCCATTTGTGACAACATGGATGGACCTAGAGGGCTTTATGTTAAGTGAAATAAGTCAGACAGGGAATTACAAATACTATATGATTTCACTTATATGTGGCGTCTAAAAAAAAAAAAACCAAGACAAATAAAAAAAAAATTGAAACAGACCCATACATATAAAATACAAGCTGATGGTTGCCAAATGGGAAAGGGGGTTGGGGGTAAAGGAATACAAAATAAAAGAATAAAAGAAAATTTCCAAGGTGGCTTAATTTGTAATCATCTTTAGCAATAAATTCCCAATCAGGAAAAGCGAACAAACAAACAAAAATCCAAAGTTAAGCTTGTTGGTCTCCCTTGCAATGGATTTAATAAACCTGAAAAGGGCTTTTTCAAAATGGGATTTAGTTAATAGATAAGGTTTGGCATATAAAAGTCTAGTCAGTCTTGGGTTATATGAACCAATAGCACTTAAATATTTAGGAAATATTTTAAATCAGGAAATCAGATTTGAAATAGATCAATCAAGTTGAGTGTCAGTGACTCTTGTAATGTCTGGGAGCTGATTAATCTATGGTTTCATGCATCTTCTGTTTGGTTTCAACAAATCCACGTTGCCTCCGGTTAGCTCCTCTCTGGGAAGAGGTTGCTTGCTTCCAAACCTAGAAGAGATTGAAAAAGGATTCTCAGAGGGCCACGCGAGGTCTTAAATCTAGTGAGGGAGTTGACATCAAGAAGAAAGCCGTTTTAGCTTCAGCAAATTCTTCCTTCAGTATAATAGTTGGATGAGAACAACACCCTCTTCCAGTTGATGAGAGTGTGGAACAACTGGAACTCTCATCTATTGTTCAGAGGACTGGGAAATGGTGCCTCTTCGGAAAAAGACTTGGCAATTCCTTAAAAAGTTAAATATGCATTTTCCCTATGACCTAGCGATTCTACTCCTAGGTATATGTGGAATCTAAAAAAATTCCCACATCCCCAAGAAAAAGAAATGAAAGCACACATTCATACAAAGACTCACTAGAGTATTCTTAGCACATCCTATATAATAAAAGTGTAATATGCAAATCGACCGAACGGTCTCTATGACATACACTGACGACTAGGGAGCAGATGCTCAATGCAGGAGCTGCCCCCTGGCGGTCAGTGTGCTCCCCTCGGAGCGAGCGCTGCTCAGCCAGAAGCCCAGCTCACAGCTAGCAAGTGCAGCAGCGGTGGTGTGAGCCTCTCCTGTCTCCGCTACAGGAGGGTGGTAAGTAGCGAGGGGTCCCGAACTGTGAACTGCGAGAGCCCCAGACTGCAAGAGGGATGTCTGACTGCTGGCTTAGGCGTGATCCCTGGCGGACATCCCCCAAGGGGTCCCGGATTGCAAGAGGACACCGGCTGGGCTGAGGGACCCCCCCACCCCCCAGTGCATGAATCTCGTGCACTGGGCCTCTAGTCTATTCATAATAGGCCAAAATTGCAAACAGCCTAGATGTTCATCAACAGAATGGCTAAAACTGTGGCATTTGCATACAATAGAATATATCTACTACTGATATACTTAAGACATAGTGGATTTCAGAATATTAAAGTTTTATGCTGAATGAAAGAAGCCTTGAGGAAAACATTACATATTGTGTGATTCTGTTTACATGTTCCTGGGTGTGTTTATTCACTCTGTGCACACATCGTTCCAGGCCACTCCACAGAAGAGAGCCTGGCAGCGGGCCTGGGCTGGAAAGAGCACCCAGTGACAATGATAACTACCATTACCGAATGCTTAAGGGCCTGGCACTATTCTGAAATTTGAGTGTTACTCCTATTTTGTGGATGAGAAAACTTGGTCTTAGACAGCGTTACATAGAACATATGCTGGGTGGTGAAGGCCTGGGGTGGCGGGGGCGGGGGTGGGGTACGGGGGGGGGCAGGAGCTAGAAGAGGTCAATGGGTGGGGGGGAAGCGGACATATGTAATACTTTCAACAATAAAGAATTAAAACAAAAAAAAGAGGAACATATGCTCTCTAAGCTAGGTCTGTTTCTATCTCAAGATTGTCATCTTTCCAGAGCAGCACTTAGCGCTTCACCCTGAGGGTGCTTTTGTCAAGAAGAGGGTGTTGGTAATGCAGGGACAGAAATCAGCCCAGGCTCTCTCCCTACAGGTTTTGGGGGGGGGGGGGGGAGAAGAGAGAGAGGAGGAGGGAGACTACTGGAGAAGATAAACTAGGAATTGTCCTGCAGCTCTTTCTTTCAAGGGTAGAGACTACCTTCTCCACCCTGCTTCTCACTATAGTATTGAGCAATTGCTAATTTGTGCCTGAACTACAGTAGATAAAGCAATTGTCCTGAAGAAGTAACTTCTATGTAAATCCCCGAACAGGATCTTGAACTGGTCTACAGAGCCCAAGGTGAACTCCCAGGTAAACTCATTTACTCTGTTGAACAAAGATTTGTTTTATAGATTTTTTTTTTTTGTAGCTTCAGAGGGTAATCAACAAAGTGACATGCTTTCTAGTCTCTCTAGGGCAGCGGTTCTCAACCTGTGGGTCGCGACCCCTTTGGGGGTCGAACAACCCTTTCACAGGGGTCATCTAAGACCATTGGAAAACACATATATAATTACATATTGTTTTTGTGATGAATCACTATGCTTTAATGATGTTCAATTTGTAACAGTGAAATTGGGGGTCACCACACCATGAGGAACTGTATTAAAGGGTCGCGGCATTAGGAAGGTTGAGAACCACTGCTCTAGGGACATCTGGGAATAAGAATGGAGGTGTGTCAAGGTGATGGGGAGGGTGACATTGTAGTTACTATTTTTTGGGCAGCACAAACACATTGCCATTGTGGACCTTAGAAATAAAACAGGCAGTGATTTTACCAGTAAAATGGTTTTATTAGGGAATAGCCATTGAGGACCAAACCATGGAAAAACCATAGGCAAATCCTAAGAGGCAAAGGGAAGGTGGGATTTTATTAGGTTTTAGGAGGAAATTGGACAGGGCGGTTTTAAACAAAACTTCACTGGAGAACAAGAGTTCAAGGTTGTGGTGGTCTCTCTCATTGGCTGCAAGTGGTGGTGCATTGTTGCTGGGGCAGAGAGTTGTTTTGTTTTGTTTTGAGCCAGGAGATGAAATTGCTATTGAAAAATGTCTTCCCTTGTCAAAATAATTATCATCTTGTTTCTTTCTGCTGGCTGGTTATGCAGGCCGCCCCGAGTGGTATTGGAATGAGAGCACTCCCTTCAGGGCTTCCTGCTTCCATTTTAAATGAGATTTCCTGGATTTATTTTCACAGCGTGATGGCTTATGGTCGTGCTTCCATGACCAGGGCTGCAGATTCCACTGTCGAACAAGATGAACAACTTCTGAAGCCAGAGGGGCGAAGCTTTGACTTACTAGTAGGGACTCATCTGGTGGGGGTGTGGCACAGAGCCTTTGAAAAACTGGCGAAAGCCTTGCAGGCTTTCCCCATAGAAATCACCGACGTGCAAAATGCTTCATGTAATGGGAAAAGGTTGCCAAGCCTACTACACCTACCTGGGGTCTGTGTTCAGAACGCTTGCTTTTGTGAGTGGTAGCCTGGAAGAGTACTTTGGGGTGGGTGTGGGGCTGTAAGCAGACTGGTCCTAAGATTGTAAGGAGTATGGACGCGCTGCTGTAAAGAACCCTGGATTGGGAGCAGAAATCTCCGTTTTGCCACTTTACTACTGTGTAGCCTCAGACAAATCCTTTCTTTAAAAAAATTATGTATTTGTATTGATGTCAGAGAGGAAGGGAGAGGGAAAGATAGAAACATCAATGATGAGAGAGAATCACTGCTTGGCTGCTTCCTGCACGCCCCCTACTAGAGATCAAGCCCTCAACCTGGGCATGTGTTCTAAACGGAATCAAACTGTGATCTCCTGGTTCATAGGTCGAGGCTCAACTATTGAGCCACGCCGGCTGGGCAGCAAATCCTTCCTGACACTTAATTTTCTCATCTAGAAAACGAGGGCAATAATGCCTGCCCTGATCCACCTTGTTGACAAGAATGTCAATGTGAGACAATTTCATTCTCTGTAAACTTTCAATCATTTGACAACCATTGTTGTGCCAGACACTGGCTAACATGTTGAATCAATCATTAAGAATTTCCTGCCTTTGTGGGGCAGGAAAACAGGTGGCCAGTAATAAATGAATGAGTAAATGAAACAAAATGAACGAATGGGACAAAGTGTATGATTACAAAGTGGTCATTACCTTCATAGCTCTTATCACTGAGTACAGCGATGGGAAAGAACATGGTGGAGACAGAAAACTACTTAGAAAGAATAGTTAGGGAAATTCCCCGTAAGAGGAGCCATTTATGTCACTAAGTCATTAAGAAAACATGTGGCGAAGGAAATGGAGAGGCGTAGGTAGATTGGAGATAAACTTTTTTTTTTTTAATCCTCACCCAAGGATATTTTTCCATTGATTTTTATGGAGAGTGGAAGGGAGAGGGAAAGACAGAGAGAAACATCGATGTGAGAGAAACACATGGATTGGTTGCCTCCTGCAGGAGCCCTGACCAGGGCCCAGACTAGGGAGGAGCCTGCAACCGAGGTACGTGCCCTTGACTGGAATCGAACCCCGGACCCTTTCAATCTGCAGGCCAATGCTCTATCCGCTGAGCCAAACCAGCTAGGGCTGGAGATAAACTTTTAAAATGAAAATATGCCTAAAATTTGTTTGGATAGGTAATACGTTGGCATGATTTAAAATTCAAAAGGTACAAAAAGAAATAAACGGAGTAAAAGTTTCCCTTCCACCCAGCACCTAGTTCCCCTTCCCAGAAGCAACACATTGCATCAGTTTCTTATATATATTCTTCCAGCGATGTTTTTCATAAACAAGCAGGTGCATTTTCACAAATGGTACTGTATGAGACATAGTGTTCTGTACCTTGCTTTAGTTCTTACCAATGTATCTTGGAAATCGCTGCATTTATTTAAACCGATACCTCATTCGTTTTGATGGCTGCAGAGTGGTCCATTGTATGCGCGCATGGTAATTTATCCTTTTCCTTAGTGATAGACCGTTTAGGTTGTTTCCAAACGTTTGCTGCTATAAAAAATGCTGCATATGCCAACTTGTGCATATCTGAGTCCATCTGTAAGATAAATTCCTAGGGGTTGTTGCTGGGTGCACTTGTAATTTTGACAGGTATTGTCATTTGCTTCTTTTCTGTTTTTTTTTGTTGTTGTTTTGTGTTTTTGTTTCTTTTTTTTTTTGCTCTTGACCGGAATTGAACCTGAAACCCTTGAGTCCGCAGTCTGACACTCTATCCATTGAGCCAAACCGGCCAGGGCTGTCATTTGCTCCTTTGAGACGTCCTATCAATTTCCAGTCCCAACCAGGGAAGTTGCGAGAGCCCTTTCCTCCACATCTTTGCCAACTATTGGATGATCAAACTGTTGGAGCTTGTCAATCTCCTAAGTGAAGAGTCTCTCAGGTTAGTTTAATTATTTATTTTTCTTATTATGAGCAAGATTGGACATCTTTTCCCCCGCATTTAAGAGCCATGGTCAACCTTCTCTGTGAACAGCCTGCTCACAACCTACCCCCATTTGTCTTCTAGGCCGGTGGTATTTCATTTGTGACTTGTGGAAGCCATTACTATATGGTATTTGAATTGCAATCATTTTTTTCCCCCAGTTTGTTGTTTGTCTTTTGACTTTGTTTATGGTGCTATTTGCCATATAGAAATATTTAAATTTTTGTCATTGAGAGCAATCATTTCTTTTATGGCTCTGGATTTGGGGTCAATTTAGGCCATTCTGCACTTTTATAAAAGAGTGCTTGTATGCTTACTTCTAATATTTTAATGAATTTTTTACATTAAAAATTTGAATCTATTCATAATACATGAAGGGTATGGAACCACATCATCATTAGTAGTTGCAATATAGTTTATTGAATAACCCAGCATTTTCACATTGCTTCAACATGTCATTAAAAATTTTTTTTTTTTTTTATTGAGGAGAACCAAGATGGCGGCATAGGTTAACGCCGGAGTTTGCTGCTTTGAACAACTACTTCAAAAGTGAAACAAAAAAACGGAAGGGACATCACCCAGAACCACAGGAACGCTGGCTGAGTGGAAGTCCTACAACTAGGAGGAAAGAGAAACGCACACGGACACTCAGAGGAGGCGCAGTGCTGAAGTCAAATTCTGAGGTGCGGAGTGCGCAGAGCGGGCTGGCAGCGGAGGGCGCGGTTGGTGTTTTCAATCGGGAGGGAGTCGCAGACTCTGAGCACCAGATCCGGGTGAGTCTTTAGGGACCCAGACTCAAACGGGAGAAGCGGGACTGTCTGGCTTCGGTCAGAGCGAGTGCAGCTTTCTCTCCCAGCTTTGCAGCGGGTGCTGGGACTCAGAGAGGCAGAGCCCCTGGGGACAGGACTGAGAGCCGCCATAACTGCTCTCTCCGGCCCACCCTGTTGATCCTGTGCGACCCGCCCTGCCCAAGCCCTGCACAGAGGCATTTGCCGGATAGCCTCAGGCAAAGGCTAGATTAGCATCTCCCTAGAGGACAGAAGTTCTCTCACTGCTGACACAGCTGATTCTCATAGCCACTTGGCCTGGAGGTCAAACCCTCCCTGGAATTAGCTACAACAATCAAGATTTAACTATAAGACTGCGAACAAAGACCACTAGGGGGTGCACCAAGGAAGCATAACAAAATTCGGAGACAAAGAAACAGGACAAAATTGTCAAAGGAAGATATAGAGTTCAGAACCACACTTTTTTTTTTTTTTTTTTATTGCTTAAAGTATTACAAAGGGTATTACATATGTATCCATTTTATCCCCCCGCCCTAGACAGTCCCCTAGCCTCCCCTATCACCCAGTGTCTTATGTCCATTGGTTATGCTTATATGCATGCATACAAGTCCTTTAGTTGATCTCTTACCCCCCTACCTCCTGCCCCCCAACCCTCCCCGGCCTTCCCGCTGCAGCTCGACAATCTGTTTGAGGCAGCTCTGCCTCTGTATCTATTATTGTTCAAAAGTTTATAATGGTCTCTATTGTCCACGAATGAGTGAGATCATGTGGTATTTTTCCTTTATTGACTGGCTTATTTCACTTAGCATAATGCTCTCCAGTTCCATCCATGACGTTGCAAATGGTAAGAGTTCCTTCCTTTTTATAGCAGCATAGTATTCCATCGTGTAGATGTACCACAGTTTTCTAATCCATTCATCTACTGATGGGCACTTAGGCTGTTTCCAGATCTTAGCTATGGTGAATTGTGCTGCTATGAACATAGGGGTGCATATATCCTTTCTGATTGGTGTTTCTGGTTTCTTGGGATATATTCCTAGAAGTGGGATCACAGGGTCAAATGGGAGTTCCATTTTCAGTTTTTTAAGGAAACTCCATACTGTCTTCCATAGTGGCTGCACCAGTCTGCATTCCCACCAGCAGTGCACAAGTGTTCCTTTTTCTCCACATCCTCTCCAGCACTTGTTGTTTGTTGATTTGTTGATGATAGCCAGTCTGACAGGTGTGAGATGGTACCTCATTGCTGTTTTGATTTGCATCTCTCGGATGATTAGTGACTTTGAGCATGTTTTCATATGTCTCTTGGCTTTCTGAATGTCCTCTTTTGAAAGGTGTCTATTTAGGTCCTTTGCCCATTTTTTGATTGGATTGTTTATCTTTCTTTTGTTAAGTTGTATGAGTTCCCTATAAATTTTGGAGATTAGGCCCTTATCAGATATGTCATTGGCAAATATGTTTTCCCACACAGTGGGTTTTCTCGTTGTTTTGTTGATGGTTTCTTTTGCTGTGCAGAAGCTTTTTATTTTGATGTAGTCCCATTTGTTCATTTTTTCTTTAGTTTCAAGTGCCCTAGGAGCTGTATCAGTGAAGAAATTGCTTCGGCATATGTCTGAGATTTTCTTGCCTTTGGATTCTTCTAGAATTTTTATGGTATCCTGTCGTACATTTAAGTCCTTTATCCATTTTGAGTTTATTTTTGTGTATGGTGTAAGTTGGTGGTCTAGTTTCATTTTCTTGCATATATCTGTCCAATTTTCCCAACACCATTTATTGAAGAGACTATCTTGGCTCCATTGTATGTTCTTGCCTCCTTTGTCAAATATTAATTGAGCATATTGGTTCGGGCCGATTTCTGGGCTCTCTATTCTATTCCATTGATCTATATGCCTATTCTTGTGCCAGTACCAGGCAGTTTTGAGAACAGTGGCTTTGTAATACAACTTGATATCTGGTATTGAGATCCCACCTACTTTGTTCTTTTTCAGGATTGCTGCAGCTATTCGGGGTCTTCTTTTATTCCAGATGAATTTTTGGAAAGTTCGTTCTAGATCTCTGAAGTATGCTGTTGGTACTTTAATGGGAAGTGCGTTGAATTTATAGATTGTTTTGGGTAGTATGGACATTTTGATGATGTTGATTCTACCAATCCATGAACACGGTATGTTCTTCCATCTGTTTATGTCTTCCTCTATGTCTTTTTTCAACGTCCTGTAGTTTTCTGAGTAGAGGTCTTTTACCTCTTTAGTTAAGTTTATTCCTAGGTAGCTTAGTTTTTTCGGTGCAATGGTAAACGGGATTGTTTTTATAATCTCTCTTTCTGAAAGTTCACTATTGGTGTATAGAAATGCCTCAGATTTCTTGGGGTTAATTTTGTATCCTGCTACATTGCCAAATTCATGTATTAAGTCTAGTAGCTTTTTGATGGAATCTCTAGGGTTTTGTATGTATAATATCATGTCGTCTGCAAATAAGGACAGTTTTACTTCCTCTTTTCCAATTTGGATGCCTTTTATTTCTTCTTCTTGCCGAATTGCAATGGCTAACACTTCCAGTACTATGTTGAACAGGAGTGGTGAGAGGGGGCATCCCTGTCTTGTTCCTGTTCTTAGGGGAAATGGTGTTAGTTTTTGTCCGTTGAGTATGATGTTGGCTGTGGGCCTGTCATATATGGCTTTTATTATGTTGAGGTATGATCCTTCTACTCCCACCTTGCTGAGAGTTTTTATCAAAAATGGGTGTTGAATTTTGTCAAATGCTTTTTCTGCATCAATTGATATGACCATGTGGTTTTTTTCTTTCAATTTGTTTATGTGATGTATCACGTTTATTGATTTGCGGATATTGTACCATCCTTGCATCCCTGGGATAAATCCTACTTGGTCATGGTGTATGATCTTTCTGATGTACTGCTGGATCCGATTTGCTAAGATTTTGTTGAGGATTTTGGCATCTATGTTCATGAGGGATATTGGCCTGTAATTCTCTTTCATTGTGTTGTCTTTACCTGGTTTTGGTATTAGGGTGATGCTGGCTTCATAGAATGAGCTTGGAAGTGTTCCTTCCTCTTGAATTTTTTGTAGTAGTCTGAGGAGGATAGGTTTTAGTTCTTCCTTGAATGTTTGGTAAAACTCCCCTGTGAAGCCGTCTGGTCCTGGGCTTTTGTTTGATGGAAGCTTTTTGATGACTGCTTCAATTTCTTCCATAGTTATTGGCCTGTTGAGATTTTTAGATTCTTCCTGATTGAGTTTTGGAATGCTGTATTTTTCTAGGAATTTGTCCATTTCCTCCAGGTTGTCTAGTTTGTTGGAGTAAAGCTGTTCATAGTATTTTTTAACAATCATTTGTATTTCTGTGGGGTCTGTTGTTATTTTGCCTCTATCGTTTCTGATTTTATTTATTTGGGTCCTCTCTCTCTGCTTCTTGGTGAGTCTGGCTAGAGGTTTATCAATCTTGTTTATCCTTTCAAAGAACCAGCTCTTGGTTTCATTGATTTTCTGTATTGTTTTTTTGGTCTCTATGTCATTTATTTCTGCTCTAATCTTTATTATCTCCTTCCTTCTGCTCACTCTGGGGTTTTCTTGTTGCTCTCTTTCTAATTCTTTGAGTTGTAGAGTTAGATGATTTACTACCATTTTTTCTTGTTTTTTGAGATAGGCCTGTAGAGCTATAAACTTCCCTCTCAGGACTGCTTTCAATGTGTCCCATAGGTTTTGGATTGTTGTGTTTTCATTGTCATTAGTTTCCAGGATGTTTTTAATTTCTTCTTTGATCTCATTGGTAACCCAATCAATATTTAATAGCATGCTATTCAGCTTCCAGGTGTTTGAGTATTTTGGGTTGTTTTTATTGTAGTTTATTTCTAATATTATGCCATCGTGGTCTGCGAAGACGCTTTTTATGATTTCAATCTTCTTGAATTTGGGGATACTTTGCTTGTGACCCAATATGTGGTCTATTTTTGAATATGTCCCATGAGCACCTGAGAAGAACGTATATTCTCTGGCTTTGGGGTGAAGTGTTCTGAAGATGTCTATTAAGTCCATCTGATCTAGTGAGTCATTTAAGATTGCTGTATCTTTGCTGATTGTTTGTCTATAGGACTTATCCAGTGCTGTCAATGGTGTATTAAAGTCCCCTACTATGATTGTATTGTTGTCGATCTCTCCTTTGATATTTTCCAGGAGTTTTTTTATGAATTTGGGTGCTCCTACATTGGGTGCATATATGTTTACCAGGGTTATATCTTCTTGTTGTATTGATCCCTTTAGTATTATGAAGTGGCCTTCCTTATCTCTTCTTAAGGCCTTCACTTTGAGGTCTATTTTGTCCGATATAAGTATTGCTACCCCAGCTTTCTTTTCCTTTCCATTTGCCTGAAAGATATTTTTCCATCCTTTCACTTTCAGTCTGTGTGAGTCCCTTCTAATGAGGTGGGTTTCTTGTAGACAGCAGATGTATGGGTCATGTTTTTTTATCCATTCAGCCACTCGATGTCTTTTGGTTGGAGCATTTAGTCCATTTACGTTTAAAGTTATTATTGAAAGGTACTTGTTTGTAGCCATTTCTTTGTGTGTGTGTGTGTGGCTGTTTTCTTTCTGAGCTTTTTATTTCTTCTTTTTATACCAGTCCCTTTAGCATTCCTTGCATTGCTGGCTTGGTGGTGACAAACTCCCTTAGTCTTTTTTTGTCTGTGAAGCTTCTTATTTCCCCTTCAAGTTTGAATGATAGCCTTGCTGGATAGAGTATTCTTGGATTCAGTCCTTTGCTTTGCATCACTTTGTAAATTTCAGTCCATTCTTTTCTGGCCTGATGTGTTTCTGTTGAGAAGTCATTTGACAATCTAATGGGAGATCCCTTGTATGTAACTTTCCGTCTCTCTCTTGCAGCCTGTAAGATTCTCTCTTTGTCCTGAACATTTGCCATGGTGATTATGATGTGTCTTGGTGTGGGTCTTTTCGGGTTCACCTTGTTTGGGACTCTCTGGGCTTGTGTGACTTTTTTCTTCCCCACCTCAGGAAAGTTTTCTGATATTATTTGTTCGAGTAGGTTTTCTAATCCTTGTTCATCTTTCTGTTGTTCTGGTACTCCTATTATTCGTATGTTGTTTCGTTTCATGTTGTCCCAAAGCTCCCTTAGGCTCTCCTCCTGTCTTTTAATTTTTTTCTCCAATTGCAGTACATTTTGGGTGTGTTTTGCTTCCTTGTCTTCTAATTCACTAATTCGGTCCTCCGCTTCTCCTAGTCTACTGTTGATACTTTCAATGGAGTTTTTCATTGCAGCTATATCACTCTTCATTTCTTCTTGGGTCTTACTTAGGTTGTTGATTTTTTCATCTGTTTCTTCTAGCTTCTTCCATATGTTATCGATTTTTTCATCTGTTTCTTCTAGCTTCTTCCATATGTTATCGATTTTTTCATCTGTTTCTTCTTGCTTCTTGCAGAGGTTGTCGATTTTTTCCTCCATCCGGTTTATGCACTCTAGGATCCTTATTCTGAATTCTTTATCTGTCATGTTGCATGCCTCTGTATTACTTAGCTGCTTTTCTGGAGAGTCCTCCTTCTCTTTCCTTTGGGGGTTTCTTTGTCTACCCATGTTTGATCTCACTGACATATCTAGACGTTGAGTTGTTCAGTGGTTGCTCCCTTGCTGGCAGTGACTCCTTGGTCTGTGGTTGCTCTTCGGGCGGTTGTGGTAGCAGCTGCTCTTCAGTTGGCAGCAGCTCCTCTGGTGGGTGCTGTTCACAGCTGTGGTGGCTCTTCCGGCTGGTGGGGCGAGGTTTCACGTACAGCTGCTGTTCCTCAGCAGAGGATGAGGTGCTCAGGAGGTTGCTGTTGCTTGGATCTGCTGCGTTGATTTAAAGGCACAAAATACAACACAACAAGGCACCACGTACCAGGCACTATACACAAATATATTCACGATATTAATAACCCCAATTAAAGGTGACCACCTGAATTAAGAGAATTAGGGGATAAGGAAGAAGGAAGAGAAAAAGATAAAAGAGAAAAAGGAAAAGAAAAGTAGGGACCCAAAAAAGGGAGTGCAAAAATGAAATTGGGAAAAAGGAAGGGGGAAAATAAAAGCGAGAAAAGAAAAGAAAAAAAAAAAAAGAGCGAAAAGAGAGAATGAAGTGGAAGAGGGAAGAGACTTTTTATATGAGGAGAATACTCCTATAGAACAGCCATTAATCCCAACAAATTCCAGCAACAGCTCCCTGGATATGAATGCCAACTAGAAACAACCAATAATATAACGATGAAAATAGAATGGTGAACACTAATCCCAAAATAAAATGAAGAAAAAATAAAATGGCACTTTAAAAAATGGTAAAATGGTAGCAGTAATAATACTGGTTAAAAATAAGAAGGTAGTAATTAAAAGGGTAAAATCAGGTGATGGAAAAAGAAGAAAAGAAAGAAAAAAAAAAGAACAGAAAAAAAAAGAATGAAAAAAAAAATTGGTTTCTTAGTTAAAAAGTGAAAAAAGAAAAAAAAATTGCAGTAGTGAAGGTCCTTCGTTTCTTCTATTCTTCAGTGTGGCTCGCCTTAGACCTTCCAGGTATTCAGGAGAGTGTTGAGTTTCCCTGCAATATACTGTTCTTCTGTGTTGTAAACCACAGTCCTTATTTTAAAGCATGCCGCATTTATTTCCCAGACTGCCTTATTTTGTGTTTAGCAAAGAGTCAGTTTGTGGGTCAGCCTCTGGGTGGCAGTGTTCTGGGGTTGGCCTCTGAGGCTATAGGGCCTCTCTGTCCAGTGGAAGTTCACTGCCCAGAGCTGACTGCGTAATAGTTAGTTACCGGCGCTATGTTGTTGCTGGGATTGAAAATCCCCCTATAGGCCAGACCCTGTTAACTCCCAGGGACTGATCAGGTTATCTTAATCCTTGATCTCGTACAGGGTGGAATCTGGGTGTGGCTGTGCTCCTTGCCTGGGGGCTGGGGGGAGGAGACTCCCTCTCAGGATCGGGTGGCTGCCCCAGTCCCGGCCGGGCTCTGGGGTGTCTCAGCACTCAATTCACTACCACCTCTCCCGGCTCCCCCTCTTTCCCCAGTCTCTCCCCAGATTCCACTCCCCAGCACACTCTCCCTCTCTTCAGCACAGGTGAGTGTCTGTATCCGAAATGTCCCATGAACAGGATTCAGTGAAAACAAACAAACAAATGCCGGCCGCGGAAACGTGGAAGGCTTGGTTTCTGTAAGCTTCTTCTCTTACCGGGACTGCATGGTCAGGTCAGCTCTTCAGGCTGCCCCCTTTAGGCTCAGTCCTCCGTGATCACAGAACCCAGCTCTCAATTTCCCTGGCGGCGCCAGGAATCCCGCGGATCTCCTTTCCCCCGTCAGGGGCTGTGCCTGTCCCAAGGGACGCGGCTGTCTGCCACGCGGTCTCCCTCCGACTCTCTGGGCTCAGAGGTCTGGCAAACTTTCCTGCCCAAATCCCTGGTTTTTTTTTACCTTACCAGGGGAGTTCTGCTCTTCCCGGCTGTAAACCCTCTCACCAGCTGAGCAATTTCGCCAATTCGGTGTGAGTGTTACTAGCTTCAGCTGCTCATTCCATTTGCTCCGGGACACGACCTGGGACACGTCTGCCTATATCGCCGCCATCTTCCTAATCCAGAACCACACTTTTAAGGTCTCTCAAGAACTGTTTAGAAGCTGCTGATAAACTTAATGAGATCTACACGAAAACTAATAAGACCCTCGATCTTATATTGGGGAACCAACTAGAAATTAAGCATACACGGACTGAAATAACGAATATTATACAGACGCCCGACAGCAGACCAGAGGAGCGCAAGAATCAAGTCAATGATTTGAAATGCGAGGAAGCAAAAAACATCCAGCCGGAAAAGCAAAATGAAAAAAGAATCCAAAAATGCGAGGATAGTGTAAGGAGCCTCTGGGACAGCTTCAAGCGTACCAACATCAGAATTATAGGGGTGCCAGAAGATGAGAGAGAGCAAGATATTGAAAACCTATTTGAAGAAATAATGACAGAAAACTTCCCCCACCTGGTGAAAGAAATGGACTTACAGGTCCAAGAAGCGCGGAGAACCCCAAACAAAAGGAATCCAAAGAGGACCACACCAAGACACATCATAATTAAAATGCCAAGAGCAAAAGATAAAGAGAGAATCTTAAAAACAGCAAGAGAAAGTAACTCAGTTACCTACAAGGGAATACCCATACGACTGTCAGCTGATTTCTCAACAGAAACTTTGCAGGCCAGGAGGGAGTGGCAAGAAATATTCAAAGTGATGAATACCAAGAACCTACAACCAAGATTACTTTATCCAGCAAAGCTATCATTCAGAATTGAAGGTCAGATAAAGAGCTTCACAGATAAGGAAAAGCTAAAGGAGTTCATCACCACCAAACCAGGATTATATGAAATGCTGAAAGGTATCCTTTAAGAAGAAGAAGAGGAAGAAAAAGGTAAAGATACAAATTATGAACAACAAATATGCATCTATCAACAAGTGAATCTAAGAATCAAGTGAATAAATAATCTGATGAACAGAATGAACTGTTGATTATAATAGAATCAGGGACATAGAAAGGGAATGGACTGACTATTCTTGGTGGGGAAAGGGGTGTGGGAGATGTGGGAAGAGACTGGACAAAAATCGTGCACCAATGGATGAGGACAGTGGGTGGGGAGTGAGGGCGGAGGGTGGGGCGGGAACTGGGAGGAGGGGAGTTATGGGGGGAAAAAAAAGAGGAACAAATGTAATAATCTGAACAATAAAGATTTAATTAAAAAAAATTTTTTTTATTGATTTCAGAGAGGGAGAGAGATGGAAACACCAATGATGAGAGAGAATCATTGATTGGCTGCCTCCTACACACCTCACACTGCGGATGGGAATCGAACCTGTGGCCTTCTGGTTCATAGGTCGATGTTCAACTACTGAGCCACACTGTTTGGGCTCACTTTTTTTTTTTTTAAATCTTTATTGATTTCAGAGAGGAAGGGAGAAGGAGAGAGATAGAAACATCAATGATGAGAGAGAATCATTGATCGGCTGCCTCCTGCACGCCCTACACTGGGGATCAAGCCCGCAACCCAGGCATGTGCCCTTGGCCGGGATTGAACCTGGGACCCTTCAGTCTGCAGGCTGACGCTCTTTCCACTGAGCCAAGCTGGCTAGGGTTCACTTTTTAAAAAAAATATATTTTATTGATTTTTTACAGAGAGTAAGGGAGAGAGATAGTTAGAAACATCGATGAGAGAGAAACATCGATCAGCTGCTTCCTGCACGCCCCCCACTGGGGATGTGCCCGCAACCAAGGTACATGCCCTTGACCGGAATCGAACCTGGGACCCCTCAGTCTGCAGGCCGACGCTCTATCCACTGAGCCAAACCGGCTATAGCTTTTTTTTTTTTAATGATAGTTAATCGATTGAGTACTTAGCATGTACCAAGCTAGTCTCATTTAGTCCTCACAATAGCCCTTGGAAGGAGATACTGTTATTATCTGTTGTTTACAGATGAGGATACTGAGAATCAGTGGGCAAAGGACAATATTAGAGGTTCCAGCCATACGTCAATAGGGGAGGCTGGGCAGGTACACACAGCCAGCATCAGGGGGGCGACCAGTAATAGGAGTTGAATTCCAGACAGAACTCAAGTTCCTGGAGCCCTCATTGTGGAGACTTACGTGGTGCTTCTGGGAGGTGCTCTGGTTCGGAAGAATACAGGTAGGAATCCATTTGCTATAACTGGAACCCAAGTGTAAGTTCCCAGAGAACAGCAGCTTTGCAGCAGAAGCTCAATAACTATTGGCTGACACCCCGAGTGAGGCAAGAGCATGTTCCTGCAAGCAAGGACGCGGCCAGCTCAAGGCTCTCTGCCCCTTGGCCAGCCATGTGCCCCTGTGTGGACGACACACACGTCTGCCATGGAACTCAGCGTACTAGACTCCCATGAGCTTCGTTTAAATGCCTCTGTCTCCTTGAGGGCAGGGACTAGGTCTCATCTGACCTAGCACATCCCTGGTGCACAGTATGGATCAGCAAATGTCACTGCTCCAGAACTGAGCACTGGCCTAGGGCAACATGCCACCTTTTAAAAGTATTTTTTTAAATAGATTTCAGAGAGGAAGGGAGAGAGAGAGAGGTAGAAACAGTGATGAGAGAGAATCATTGATCAGCTGCCTCCTGCATGTCCCCTGCTGGGGATCGAGCCCGCAACCCAGGAATTGAACTACAACCTCCTGGTTCATAGGTTGACGCTCAACCACTGAGCCATGCCAGACCATTTGTACTTCTTAAGTCCTTCATTTTTTCACCCATCCTCCCACCCCACCTTAACTTATTTCTTTTGCCTAATTACATTTGCTATTATCTCCAGATTAAGATTAAATAAGGCTGATAGTGAGCATCCTTGTCTTACTCTAGTCTCAAATGAGAATGCTTTCATGTTTTCCCATTAAGCATGATACCAACTTTGAGAAATAGATAACATAAAATTTACCATTTTAACCATTTTTCAGTGCACTTTAAGTGTATTCACATTGTTGTACCATCACCACTATCAGTCTCCAGAACCTTCTAATCATTGGGCATAATGTGTTTTTATCATGCTGTTTAATCCTTATTTTCAGTTTTATAAAGAGACTAGAGGCCCAGTGCACGGATTCGTGCACTGGTGGTGTCCCTCAGCCTGGTCTGTGCCCTCTCACAATCGGGGACCTCTTGGGGGATGTCAAAGAGCCGGTTTCAGCCCAATCCCTTCAGGCCAGGCCAAGGGACCCCCCACTGGTGCACAAATCCATGCACCGGGTCTCTAGTATGCATATAAGATCTTTGGTTAATCTCTTCCTGCCCTCCCCACCCCCCTTCCCTCTGAGATTCATCAGTCTGTTACATGTTTCCATGCCTGTGCATTGAGAGTCTGCCCCCTGGTGGTCATTGTGCATCATAGCTACCTGACGGTTGGCTGGTCAGCCGGTCGCTTAGGCTATTTTTATAAAGAGATATTTAAAGTGAGAAAGGATGTCAAATTTTATTAAATGCCCTTTTAGCATTTATGAAGAAAATTATATCATTTTACTTGTTTGATCTACTAATGTAGTGAGCTATTTTATTAAATTTCCTAATATTAAAATATCCTCGCATTCCTGAAATTAACTGTTCCAGTTCAGGGTGTGCTAGTCTTTAAAGATGTTATTTTTTTAAATTAGAATTTTATAAAAACCCTTTAGCTTTAGTCACTTGGGCCTATAGTTTTCTCCTTTGCCCCTAAGATACGGGTGGATCAGATGTGGGCGTTGAGGATAAAGCAGGAATCGGATGGAGCCCAGCTTTATGGGAGATGTTGGTACCTTTTATTGAGCAGGAGACTAGGAAAGGGAGGACTGGACTGTGCTCAGGTCAACAGTGACATTCCAACGACGTGCTTGGGAGGGGGTTATCAGAATGACCTCATGAGTGCTTTTCTTTCTTTTTTTTTAGTTTTTAAAATTGATTTTATTATTTTTTTTTAAATTGTATAAAGTATTACAAATAGTAGTACATATGTCTCCTTTTTTCTCCCAATTGACCTTCCCTCAGCCTCCCCTACCCTCTGGCACATGCCCTCACCCCCCTCCCAGAATCTTGTGTCCATTGGTTATGCTTATATGCATGCATACAAGTCCTTCGGTTGATCTCTTACTGCCTGCCCCCCCCAACTCTCCCCTTCGTGAGTGCTTTTCAAAATGCACAGGACGAAGTTAAAATATGTGTAAACCTCCAGTTCAAGAGAGTGGACTGTTTATTTCCTATCCTTTCTGGGTAAAGAAGTGCCTTGCTCTTAGAGTAACATGGTCTTAGACACTTTAAAAAGATCACTGGCCACAGTATAGACAATCGCCTGTAGGGATGAAAGGATAGAAATAAGAGGCTGTTGAAAACTAGTCCAAAGGAAACAAGATGGGCATGGACCAGGGTGGGATCAGAGAGGTAACGAGGAAAGGACTGATTCTGAATACATATGACCCTCCTGAATCAGATATTAGCTGTGTTGAATTCAAACTATAAAATTAGCATATTTAAAAATTGCTTTAACTTTGATTTTATTAATTTATTCAATAGGTCTGAAATGGCATCAAGAGAGATGCATTGAAAAGTCTCCTTTCCAGCATTATTCAACCCATAGTCATTCGGTCTACTCTCCAAAGACGTTTAGGGTTACTAGTTAGCTAAACTGTTGAAAGAAATACAAGATAAATTACTAGGCCCAAGAATCTTGTGTCTTCTTCCAGACTTCACGACACTGTGGCAGGCGAACTTGTTATATTGCAAGCAGGATAAAATCTCAGACCCTTCACACTTCTTAACATATATATTCTATCCTACCCATTCCTTAGCAAATGCTAGTAATCTATACATACCTTGCTCATTTAAGAACAAAGCACAGAAAATATTTAAAAGCCAAGGGACTGGATGAGATCTACAGAGTGAGTAGATAAAAAAGAAGTTCAGGCCCTAGCTGGTTTGGCTCAGTGGATAGAGTGTGGGCCTGCGGACTGAAAGGTCCCAGGTTTGATTCCAGTCAAGGGCACATGCCTGGGTTGTGGGCTCGGTCCCCAGTGGCGGGCATGCAGAAGGCAGCCAGTCAATGATTCTCTCTCATCATTGATGTTTCTCTCTCTCTCTCCCTCTCCCTTCCTCTCTGAGATATATATATATATAAAGTTCAGGGGCAGACTAGCATGGCTCAGTGGTTGAGCATCAACCTATGAACCAGGAGGTCACAGTTCGATTCCCAGTCAGGGCAAATGCCAGGGTTTTGGGCTCTATCCCCAGTAGGGGATGTGCAGGAGGCAGCTGATCAATGATTCTCTCTCATTATTGATGTTTCTCTCTCTCTCTCTCTCCCTCTCCTTCCTCTCTGAGAAAAAAGAAGTCCAGGATGAGCCTTGAAGAATTCCAATATTAGGAGATTGGAAAGATAAAGGGAAATCATTGTAGAAAACTGAGAAGAAGCCCCTAGTGAGGTGGGAAGGGAATAAAAAGGAGTGATAACCCAGATTCTGAAGTCTTTCTTAGCAAACATCCCCAAAAATCTCTAAAGTAGCACTCCACCACCAATCCAGTAACTCTGCATTTATCACTTGCTTTAAATACCGCATAGTGTTTATAGCTATCTGAAATTGTGTCTTTGTTTAGTTTTTATTTTTGTTTTTCTTAAATATATTTTTATTGATTTCAGAGAGGAAAGGAGAGGGAGAGAGAGATAGAAACAGCAATGATGAGAGAGAATCACTGATCGGCTGCCTCCTGCATGCACCTAGGGATCCAGCTGAAACCCAGGCATGTACCCTTGACTGGAATGGAACCTGGGACCCTTCAGTCCGCAGGCTGATGCTCTATCCACTGAGCCAGACCCGATACGACTATCTTTGCTGATTTAACTGCCACATTGGATCGTGTACTTCATGAGTGTAGAGGCTTGTCTGAGAGACAAGCATCCTCAGCAACTAAAACAGGGCCTGAGGATCCCTATAACCTGAGATAGGGCAAATGGTGTGCGTGCACGTGAGTGTTTTCAAAAAGAAAATAAGGATAATCCAGGATAATCTAAAATAAGGATAATCTAGGTAATTGCAGATACCTAGATACTTGGGAAAATACCAGAACAAATTATGAAGCAATCAATTTTCTAGTACTTAAGAAAGCAAAAACCAGTGTGTGGCTAGCAGCCCGATCCCATAGTGAGCCACTGGGCCCGGCTTATTCTTTTTTCTGCTCGGAGTGCCATGTCATGCTGATCCGGGGGAAGCAATAGATGTAATCTATTCAGACTTCATTAAGGCGTACATGTCCTCCAGCATGCTTTTCTAATCAGCAAGCTAGACGGATAAGGTCTCTATCTGCTGTGTCCAAGAAGACTCTCCCGTTTGCCAAAAGTGTAGCAGGAACTCAGCCATATTTATTGCTACTCTTTAGAGCTAGTGGCAGCCTGGGGAGAGAGTGATGAAGAAAATGATGGGCTTATGGGGAAAAGCTAAGTAAAACAAAGTTAAGGGAAAGGGAGGTTTGATAATACCTTGGCTCAAGTATTATCTATCATTTCTGCATAAGAAAATATTCAAGTCTCCTCTTATGGTGCTTGACAGATGCAATGGATAACCTTTTCCTAGCTACTGGGCTCTGATAGCAGAGCCTAACGGATTTAATAAGTAGATACATTTTCTAAGCAAGGGATATGTTTTTCAACTTACAGTACCTTTAAAAGTTATTTCATTTTTTTCTGATGATAGCTATCATTAACAGCTTCTAAAAGAAGAAAAGAAAAACCCCAAATACAGACTAGAGTAAGAAGCAATATAATTTAGTGTTTAAACAACCATGAACTTTGGTGCCAGACAATACCAGGTTCGAATCCAGACTGTGTTACTTCATTTAACTATATAACCTTTATCTTGCCTGAGCCTCAATCCCACAGAAATAAAACAGAAGCAAATCATTCTTAATTTGTAAGGCTGTTGTAAAAGATTAAAGTTTTTTTGTTTGTTTTACTTCAGATAACATGAAAGACTGGGTAGTCTGATGAACCTTTTCATAATAAGGCATCTAGAAATTATGGATAAAATACAAGCTCTCTAGAAAGTAAAGAAAATCTCTAGGAGTCAAAAAAGAACAGAAATGAAAACGAAAGTTATAGGCAAACCCAAAAGCCATCATAGTTGCAACTATTAGCAATGTAAAATTCTGGGTTTTATTCATTTATTTTTATTTAAAAAATATATTTTTATTGATTTCAGAGAGGAAAGGAGAGGGAGAGAGAGAGATAGAATCATCAGTGATGAGAGAGAATCATGGATCGGCTGCCTCCTGCACACCCCCCTACTGGGATTGGACCTGGTCATGTGCCCTGACCGGGAATTGAACCGTGACCTCCTAGTTCATAGGTCGATGCTCAACCATGTGCCAAACCGGCTGGGCAAAACTCTGTTTTTTATTAATTTTTTTATTATTTTTAAAATATATTTTATTGATTTTTTACAGAGAGGAAGGGAAAGGGATAGAGAGTTAGAAAGATCGATGAGAGAGAAACACTGCTCAGCTGCCTCCTGCTGGGGATGTGCCTGCAACCAAGGTACATGCCCTTGACCGGAATCGAACCTGGGACCCTTGAGTCCGCAGGCTGATGCTCTATCCACTGAGTCAAACCGGTTAGGGCAAAAACTCTGTTTTTTAATTCCTGCACAGGGACACAGGACACAGAGCTCTGGGCCCACACAAAGAGGTTGTTAGAACTGCAAGTTCACATGAAGTCAGGACCCTCTAAGACAGTGGTTCTCAACCTGTGGGTCGAGACCCCTTTGGGGGTCGAATGACCCTTTCACAGGGGTTGCCTAAGACCATCGGAAAACACATCTATAGTTCCATATTGTTTTTGTGATTAATCACTATGCTGTAATTATGTTCAATTTGTAACCATGAAAATACATCCTGCATATCAGATATTTACATGACGATTCATAACAGTAGCAACATTACAGTTATGAAGTAGCAACGAAAATAATTTGATGGTTGGGGGTCACCACCACATGAGGAACTGTATGAAAGGGCCACGGCATTAGGAAGGTTGAGAACCACAGAACTGCAGCATAGTGAAATGGTAGGTAGACCAGATAAACTATCTGCTTGCAGCAAAGAAAGAAAACGAGTCTTATCTCTCTTAATTTCCCCTCTAAGCAGGAAAAAGTGCCTTCCCTGGATATTTATAACTTAAGCTAGCCTTCATATATGGTAAGAACTCAAACTTATAAGACATTTATGACGTCTAAGAAATTTACATTAAAGTGGTCCTGGTTTCATAACACACTGTAGTGCTTGATAGAAGTTAATAGAAATTCTCTCTGGAGGAATTTGGCATTCAAACTAGATTCCTCAGGATTTCCACAGGCAAAGTTCATCCAAGTGAAACGGGAAATTGGGACTGGAACGCATGGTGTTCCTCTGGGCAGCATGGTTCCCGGGTCCTTGTCCAGGTGGAGTTGAAGAATGAAACCACAGACAGAAGGTGGAATAGTAAAAGATGGAAATTTATTGAGAAACAAGCACAGGCTCCCACGTGGGGAGTGGGAGAGAGTCCCACTAAGTCCCTTTTTTCCGAGGTTTATAAAGGCTGCAGCTCTTTGTGCCTTGACATCCCCTCTGATTGGTCACTAGCCCCTCTGATTTGGTCACTATAGCAACTTCAGAGCTCAAACCTCAGGTGAGGCGAATGTGGTTTCCTCCTTCTTCTCCCTTATTGTTTCCCTATTCCCTCTGGGCTTTTCTCTTCCCCCTCTGAATTAGGGGTTTCCTTCCCTTTATTCTGTAAATGTGTACCTTCTGCAGCTCCCAGCTCCCTCATTCTATGGAAATGTACCTTCTGCAGCTCTGAAGCCCTGTGCTTCTTCCATGGACCCCTTAATTCCTAAAACTTCCTAAACCTGTCAATTTCACCCCTAAAAACTCCTTTCACAAGCAGAAGTCAATATAAAATTAGAAAATACTTGAAACAAGCCACTATAAACTAAACTCAATAGAAATTAAAAAAAAACCCCAGCAGAATGGGATCTTTCTGAATTTCAGCTATTAGATGTATCAAATTCAAACTGCAATATTAGTATGTTTAAAAAGTTGTTTTAAGTTTAATTGCATCAATTTATTCAATAGGTCTGGAACGGCACTAAAAGAGATGCATTGAAAAGTGTTCTTTCCAACCTTATTCCACATTCATACAACTCCCTCTCCAAAGGCAATTAGAGTTACTAGTTACTTAAATTGTTGTAAGAAATACAAGATGAAATTACAAACATAAACAAGGAACAAAAGTGTATAAAAATAGTCAAGCAAATTTGGAAAAATGTACAAAAGTACTTTTAGAAATGAGAACAATAATGGTTGAAATTGCATACTGTAATCAAAACTGCCTGGTACTGGCACAAGAACAGGCATATAGATCAATGGAACAGAACAGAGACCCCAGAAATCGACCCAAGCCATTATGCTCAATTAATATTTGACAAGGGAGGCAGGAGCACACAATGGAGTCAAGACAGTCTCTTCAATAAATGGTGTTGGGAAAATTGGACAGATACATGCAAAAAATGAAACTAGACCACCAACTTACACCATACACAAAAATAAACTCAAAATGGATAAAGAACTTAAATGTAAGATGTGAAACCATGAAAATCCTAGAAGAATCCATAGGTAGCGAAATATCAGACATCTCTTGTAGCAGTATGTTTATGAATACAGCTCCTACCTAGGACAAAGGAAACTAAGGTGAAAATAAACACATGGGACCACATCAAAATAAAAAGCTTCTGCTCAGCAAAATAAACCATCAACAAAACAAAAAGGGAGCCCACTGAATGGGAGAACATACTTGGCAGTGATACATCTGATAAGGGGTTAATTTCCAAAACATATACTATCCTATATAGTAAAAGGCTAATATGCAAATTCTCCCCTTGACCAGGAGTTCGACCAGGGGGCAGGGCCAGCCGACCAACCACCCACAGCCCCTCCCCCTGGCCGGCCAAGCCCTCAATCCCCCACTGATTGGGGGGGGGGGGCTGGCCAGCCAACTGCCTATGGCCTCCCCCTCGCCTCCCTCCCCCCCAGCCGGCCTGGCCTGATCGGCCCCATCGAGGCAGGCAGGCTGGACCCCACCTGTACACAAATTTGTGCACCAGGCCTTTAGTTAAAATAATAATTGTTTAAGAATGAAATGGTATCACCTTTCCTTTTATCTAAATGAGCAGATTTTCATTTTATAGCACTAACATTGTCATACTTCTGCAATAGTAATAACAGTAGTGGAAAAAGAGAGTTGAGTCACCCAAGTTGCTTAATGAAAAGTTTGGTATAAGCTAATTTCTGGGGAGTTGGCAGGTATAACTCTCCAACAATGCAGCTTGTTTCTTGGTCAGTTCTATTTCAGAGTCGCACTGGAATTGGGTGTCAAAAGCTTGGCTAATGGGTGCATTTTAATCCTATTTGCCTGTTTCAGTCCCTCTGGGTTGCTTTGAGAAAGTACACATCTCTCAGGTCAATGTTCAGCTCAATGTGGTATTTCCTTCAGGCAACATCCCTTGCATAATATTTGTTGGTGAAAATGAGTAGGACATGGATAAGGGATCAACATTAACTTGGGGTGAAATCTTTATGAACTAATATGACCAAATGGCTTACACAGTTTAATCGAATTGAATTAACACTTGCTTACTTTAGTACAGTGGTTCTCAACCTTCTGGCCCTTTAAATACAGTTCCTCATGTTGTGACCCAACTGTAAAATTATTGTCGATGCTACTTCATAACTGTCATGTTGCTACTGTGATGAATCGTAATGTAAATATCTGATATGCAGGATGGTCTTAGGCGACCCCTGTGAAAGGATTGGTCGACTGCCAAAGGGGTCGCGACCCACAGGTTGAGAATGGCTGTGTTAGTACAAGGTGTATGGTTGGAGTCACAGTTGCAATATGTTTTTAAGGTTTATGTTTTTATTATATTTAATTTTCACTTTTTACTTTGTTTTTGTTTTTTTGTTTTTTTTACTTTGAAATAATTTAAATTTCCAGATGAGTTTCATTTAGAAAAATAATACAGGAGGAGAACCAAGATGGCGGCATAGGTTAACGCCGGAGTTTGCTGCTTTGAACAACTACTTCAAAAGTGAAACCAAAAAACGGAAGGGACATCACCCAGAACCACAGGAACGCTGGCTGAGTGGAAGTCCTACAACTAGGAGGAAAGAGAAACGCACACGGACACTCAGAGGAGGCGCAGTGCTGAAGTCAAATTCTGAGGTGCGGAGTGCGCAGAGCAGGCTGGCAGCGGAGGGCGCGGTTGGCGTTTTCAATCGGGAGGGAGTCGCAGACTCTGAGCTCCAGATCCGGGCGAGTCTTTAGGGACCCAGACTCAAACGGGAGAAGCGGGACTGTCTGGCTTCGGTCAGAGCGAGTGCAGCTTTCTCTCCCAGCTTTGCAGCGGGTGCTGGGACTCAGAGAGGCAGAGCCCCTGGGGACAGGACTGAGAGCCGCCATAACTGCTCCCTCCGGCCCACCCTGTTGATCCTGTGCGACCCACCCCGCCCAAGCCCTGCACAGAGGCATTTGCCGGATAGCCTCAGGCAAAGGCTAGATTAGCACCTCCCTAGAGGACAGAAGTTCTCTCACTGCTGACACAGCTGATTCTCATAGCCACTTGGCCTGGAGGTCAAACCCTCCCTGGAATTAGCTACAACAATCAAGATTTAACTATAAGACTGCGAACAAAGACCACTAGGGGGTGCACCAAGGAAGCATAACAAAATTCGGAGACAAAGAAACAGGACAAAATTGTCAATGGAAGATATAGAGTTCAGAACCACACTTTTAAGGTCTCTCAAGAACTGTTTAGAAGCTGCCGATAAACTTAATGAGATCTACACGAAAACTAATAAGACCCTCGATCTTATATTGGGGAACCAACTAGAAATTAAGCATACACGGACTGAAATAACGAATAGTATACAGACGCCCGACAGTAGACCAGAGGAGCGCAAGAATCAAGTCAATGATTTGAAATGCGAGGAAGCAAAAAACATCCAGCCGGAAAAGCAAAATGAAAAAAGAATCCAAAAATGCGAGGATAGTGTAAGGAGCCTCTGGGACAGCTTCAAGCGTACCAACATCAGAATTATAGGGGTGCCAGAAGATGAGCGAGAGCAAGATATTGAAAACCTATTTGAAGAAATAATGACAGAAAACTTCCCCCACCTGGTGAAAGAAATGGACTTACAGGTCCAAGAAGCGCGGAGAACCCCAAACAAAAGGAATCCAAAGAGGACCACACCAAGACACATCATAATTAAAATGCCAAGAGCAAAAGATAAAGAGAGAATCTTAAAAACAGCAAGAGAAAGTAACTCAGTTACCTACAAGGGACTACCCATACGACTGTCAGCTGATTTCTCAACAGAAACTTTGCAGGCCAGGAGGGAGTGGCAAGAAATATTCAAAGTGATGAATACCAAGAACCTACAACCAAGATTACTTTATCCAGCAAAGCTATCATTCAGAATTGAAGGTCAGATAAAGAGCTTCACAGATAAGGAAAAGCTAAAGGAGTTCATCACCACCAAACCAGGATTATATGAAATGCTGAAAGGTATCCTTTAAGAAGAGGAAGAAGAAGAAAAAGGTAAAGATACAAACTATGAACAACAAATATGCATCTATCAACAAGTGAATCTAAGAATCAAGTGAATAAATAATCTGATGAACAGAATGAACTGTTGATTATAATAGAATCAGGGACATAGAAAGGGAATGGACTGACTATTCTTGGGGGGGAAAGGGGTATGGGAGATGTGGGAAAAGACTGGACAAAAATCGTGCACCTATGGATGAGGACAGTGGGTGGGGAGTGAGGGCGGAGGGTGGGGCGGGAACTGGGAGGAGGGGAGTTATGGGGGGGGAAAAAAAAGAGGAACAAATGTAATAATCTGAACAATAAAGATTTAATTAAAAAAAAAGAAATAAATAAAGGAAGATTTGAAAAGCCAAAAAAAAAAAAAAAAGAAAAAAAGAAAAATAATACAAAGATTTTGGGTGCATCTTTCACCCAGGTTTATCAGTTGTTAACGTTTTACAATTGCTTTATCCCTCTATTCCCCCCTCCTTGCCCCCCCCACACATATATTTATGTATATATGTTAGAGGCAGGAGGAAGAAATAGAATATTGGGGACGAGCTATAGTTATAAGAAATATTAATCATTCTCTGTGAACCATGATTGTTTTGTTCTGATTAAAGAAAGCACATTCTGACCTGGCTGGGGGTTGTACACCCCAGGACTGGGAGTTAACCTCAAAATGAGGTCCATTCTCCTTATTTGAGAACTGCCTATCCTCACGGACAGATGAACAATCTTGTTGCTGAAACAATGGAGACCTGGAGGTGCTCACCCTTTGCAACCCCCAGGCCCACATTGCCTGTAACCTGAAACCATTATACCCATTCTTATTCCTTTTGCCTACTTCCTCATGTAATCTTTGTCCTTCTGCCCAATTTAAGCAGCTGGTTTATGGGGGGTGGGTAGAGCAGATTTTTTTGGATGACCTGCTGTTCTCCCATGCTGCTGGCAATATTCAAAAATAAAAATGCTCAACCCTGTTTCTGTTTAATTGGCTCAAGTAGTGACAGGCAGCCCAGACCCATTTGTTGTCCAGTTTCATATACATTTTATTCTTTGTTGTTATTAGTTTTCTAAATCATATGAGAGTAAGTCACAGACATCATGCCCTTCCCTCCCCTAAATACTTCAATCTGTTTTTTTTTTAATTTTTACTTTGAAAAGAGTTTTTTCAATTACAGTTTATATTTGATATCATTGTGTATTAATTTCAGGTGTAAAGCATAGTGGTTAGACAACAATATGGTATTCGTCTTTTTCTGATTGACTTACTTCACTTAGCATAATATCCTCCAGGTCCATCCATGCTGCCGCAAATGGTAAAATTTTATTCTTTTTTATGGGCAATAAATATTACTATATATATATACATATATACATATATATTTATGATCACTTTTTTTATTCACATGTCTATTGATGGGCACTTAGGTTGCTATTGTAAATAATGCTGCAATGAACATAGGGTTGCATATATTCTTTTGAATTAGTGTTTTGGGTTTCTTTGAGTATATACCCAGAAGTGGAATCACTGAGTCATAAGGCAGTTCCATTCTTAATTTTTTAAGGACACTCCATACTGTTCTCCACAGTGGCTGCACCAGTCTGCATTACCACCAGCCGTGCATGAGGGTTCCCTTTTCTCCACATCAGCTACAGCACTTGTTGATTTATTGATAGTAGCCATTCTGGCAGGTGTGAGGTGATATCTCATTGCAGTTTTAATTTGCAGATGTCTGATGATTAGAGATGTTAAGCATCTATATATACCAGTATAAAAAGCCAGCAACCATAACACTGTAATGACTGGAACGACCAGTCACTATGACACCCACTGTGGCCAGCGAACCGGCCTGATCAGGGGTGGGGCTGGATGCCAAAACACCCCCCCCCCCACCCTTACCCCCTGCCACCCCTGCCCCCGATCTGCCCACCCTACTATGATAGGCCCACAGCCCCTCCCCTTGGCCGGCCCCAACCCCAATGGGCCCCTACCACCCTGATCAGTTCGCAGCCCCTCCCCACAGCTGGCCTTGCCCCTGATCGCTCCCCCACCCCAATAGGGGGCATGGCCGGCTGGCCAACCTCCTGCAGCTCCTCCCTCTGCCTGGCCGCACCCCAGATCGGCCCCCCCACTCTGATCAAGGGCAGGGCCAGCAGGCCAACAACCCATGGCCCCTCCCATAGGCCTCTGGCCCCATTCGGCACCCCCTACCCCATTCGGGGGAGGGGCCAGCTGGCCTACTGCCCACAGCCCCTCCCCATGGCCAGCCCCACCCCCAATCAGCCCCCCAACCCCAATCGGGGGTGGGGCCTGCAGGCCAATTTCCTGCGGCCTCTCCCCCAAGCTGGTCTGGCCCTGATGGACCCTGATTGGAGCTAGCTGGCCGGCCAACTTCCTGCCACCTCCTCCTCCCGACAGGCTCAGCCCTGATCTGCCCCTATCAGGGCCAGGCTGGCTCGTCCCCACCCGTGTTCGAATTCGTGCACTGGGCCTCTAGTCTTTTTATATGTTTCTTGGGCATCTGTATGTCCTCTTTGGAAAAGTGTCTATTCTGGTCCTTTGCCCATTTTTTTAATTGGATTGTTTGGGTTTTCTTGGGGTTGAGTTGCATGAGTTTTTGTAAATTTTGGATATTTACCTTTTATCAGATGTATCATTGACAAATATGTTGGGTTGTCTTTTCATTTTATTGATGGTTTCCTTTGTTATGTGAAAAGATTTTAGTTTGGTGTAGCCCCATTTGTTTATATTTTCTTTTATTTCCCTTGCTTGAGGAGATATATCAGAAAAAATATTGCTGGGAGGAATGTCAGAGATTTTACTGCCTATGCTTTCTTCTAGGAGTTTCAACTTGTATTTCTTAAGAACAGGGACATTCTCTTCCATAGCCATAATAAAATGATAAAATTTAGAAGATATAATATTGATGCAACAGATTTAGCATACAGTCCATATTCAAATTTTTTCATTTATCACAATAATGTAATGTTGTGC
Organism: Myotis daubentonii; assembly: GCF_963259705.1. Taxonomy (NCBI): domain Eukaryota; kingdom Metazoa; phylum Chordata; class Mammalia; order Chiroptera; family Vespertilionidae; genus Myotis; species Myotis daubentonii. The sequence goes on along the minus strand of NC_081861.1, from coordinate 2,975,180 downwards.
TTTTCTCAGCGCTTGAGAGCAGGTCAGTCTTTTATAGCAACTTTTTGCCTCTTTGATCTAGGGTCCAATCTAGGACCATACTGTACATTTAGCAGTCATGTCCTCTTTAAACTTTTAAAATCTGGGACAATTTCTTGATGTTTGTTTGTCTTTTATGACATTAACATTTTAAAAGTAATACAAGCCAACTGTTGAGTAGAATGTCCCTCAATTTCGGTTTGTATATTTCTTCCCACTTCGATTCAGATTGTACTAGGACATATTTGGCAGGAGAAGTGATGTTGTGTTCTCAGTGCTTGAGATCAGGAGGTTAGTTTGTCCCATTATTGATAATGTTCATGTGAATTATTTAGTTAAGGAAGTCACTTCCATACTTCTCCACAGTGAAATTGCTACTTTTCCTTTATAATGCAATATGTCTTTGAAGCAGCTACTTTATATATTACAGTGGCTAAGGGTGGTAGCAGAGGTTGAAAGTAGTGCGAAGTTATAAATCTGGTAACTCTTCGATTCCACATAAAATTTAGAAATCTGGGTGGACGAAAGGGGCCACATGCTAACCTGACAAGCTCTGGGAAGGCCTGCATGGCGGTCTTGCAAACTCAGAGACCTAAAGTCACCTCAAAGGATGGTCTGAAATTAAATTTTAACTCAGTGGTTCTCAACCTGTGGGTCGTGACCCCTTTGGGGGTCGAACGACCCTTTCACAGGGGTCGCCTAAGACCATCGGAAAAGATATAGAATTACACATTGTTTTTGTGATTAATCACTATGCTTTAATTATGTTCCATTTGTAACAATGAAATCGGGGGTCACCACAACATGAGGAACTGTATTAAAGGGTCGCGGCATTAGGAAGGTTGAGAACCACTGCTTTAACTAAAAGCAGTTATGGTGGGTAGTTATGTCATAGGCCAGTATCTTTACTGACAAGGTCAACTTTTACCTTGAGCCTATCTGTCTTTTTGCATCTAGGATAACACATCCTTGAAATTTGAAATGTCTGGGTAACTTGTAACTTCCATTTTTCCAGACCCCTTTGGGCACAACCTAATGTGCCTGGGGGCCAGGACAGATACCACAAAATCCTTCATTGTTATATTATCATGTTAATTGTTAACTGTTAACTATCCTGCACCCACCTAAGTATGTGTCTATCATTTTACTTTTTATCCAATCCCAGAGGTCCCCCACCTTTGCTTTTTCCCGCCTCTCTAATCTATCACCAATGGATTTCATGTAACCACCTACGTCCCCTCCTTTGATTGCAATGTATAAAAATAGAGGAAAAAAACACCATTCTCTGGAGCATTATCCCAATCCATTGAGATACTGCTTCCCAGCAATTGTCAACAGTTTGGTTCAAATAAACTCACAAAAATTCTTTACAAGTTTGAATGTTTTTACGTTAACATCTGATTATGGATTTGATTGTTGCACACAAAATCTTAATAAGACTTTGTGTTCATCTCACATGGAATTGTATTATATGATTACTCTTCCAAACATTTCAAATATGCAATCTATTTAAAATGTTCTAACTTTGTGTCTAGTCTTATTCTCATTGGAAATACTCTGCATTGTAGATAATATAAATATAGTTCTGTTTCAAGTGCAATGCTATTTCACGTGCTTATTCTAATGTGGCTCCTGGCGTGGGGGATGTGAGGACATTTGTTTTGTTCAATAAACATTTAAATAAAGCAATTGAATGCATCTTTCTTAATGTCTACCTGAGAAATCTTGAAAACCAAAGCAAATATGAGTTCGGTCACAATGCAGACACATGGAACATCTTAAAAGGAGTACAGATCAGAGAAATATGCTTCTATATGTCAGTGCTGAAAAAAATTTTATTCCCTAAATGATCTCACTCACACCAGGCAACCATCCAATGATGATAAGCAATTATTAGTCATAACAAGGAAGCACCTCTGTGCGCTCAGGCTACCCACAGTCCCCATTGCACATCATTAGGGCCCCTGATATATTTCTTTGTGGCTTCTTTTCTCTGACAACATCAAAGCCTGAAGCAAAATATAGCGATTTAAAAAGATAGACGCAGTCAATGTATTGATCCCTGAAATTGGCTGACTGTAAAACGTGGCTACTCCTCATTTCTGGGAACCCTTTTTACCAACTGTCTGTTCATTGCATTTCAATAGTCTCCGGTTTTGTTGGAATGGGGAGTAGGAAAACTGCCACCTTGGATAATGAGCTTGCAATCTTAAACTTTTCTGTGTTTCTTGATGGCCTATTAGTTTCATTTTAGAATAGCTTTACATACCCTCATCCCTTCCACACACAAAGATGCCAATATAGAGAATCTTTGAATTAGAAGCTTATAAATATTACAAGACTATTGATCCCCTTTTCTTTTCTAAACGTGATAAATGTTAAATGCAAAACATTGCAACCCTCTGAAGGCATGAGCCTAGAAGCAAGTAGGAAGCTTACATAGTGTTGAGCCCCATTTTAGCCAGTCTGCAGTAATGCAAGAATTATTTTGGTTTGGAGTTTTCTGAACTAATTATATTATCATAATTCATATGTCAATATTCCTGGGTTACAGAAAGCTGTATTTTTAACCTGAGAATTAAGCTTTAACATGAATCTTATTTTTCAACGGTAGAGTTTAATTTCAGACCACATATTAGTTTCTATTCTTGTCATAACAGATCACCACAAATTAGTACAGATTAGTGCCTTAAAACAAGACTCATTTATTAGTTCAGAGTTCTGAAAGTCAGAAGTCTGGGTACAACATGGCTACACTGGGTTTTCTACCTAGGGTCTCATAATGCCAAAATCAAGGTGCTTCTGGAGATTCTAGATAAGAGTCCACTTCCAGCTTCATTCAGACTGTTGGCTGAATTTAGTTCTTTGCCACTGTAGGACTTCGGTTCCCATTTCCTTGCTTGGTGATTTAAAAATGGCAAAAAGCACATTCATAGAGTAAAAGCTCTGAGAAGTCTTGCGGAAAAGAAAACAAATTCTAATTTTGATATAGGCTAAATTAAAGGCTTTTAGGCCCTTTAATAGTATAAAGTGATTTATGGGAGAAATTAACTCAAAAACCTAGCATTCATGACATATTGGTAAGTAAAAGCAAAAAAACACAAAAAACTACAAAGTAGCATACATTTTGGAGTGCCCTACTGGGCATGTGCCATGATCAGGAATCGAAGCGTGACCTCTTGGTTCATAGGTTGGCACTCAACCACTGAGCCACACCGGCCAGGCCCCATGTCAGTCTTTTTAGATGAGCCTCGGAAGTGTGGTGTTCCCAGGGCCTGTAGATAGAAAGGGGAATAGCTTAATAAATTTAGAGAGGTACTGGAACCAGAAAATAAGGGCAGCTCTTAAAACAAAATAGATTCATATCATTTCATTCAAGGTCTGTCGTGATCTTGTCACTAATTCACTGCTTGTGTTTGCAAAATGTCTCAAGTTTTAGAAATCCAGAATTCAGCTATTTTAAAAAGTCATATTAGTGAGGCTGCATTATGGCTTATTGAGTTTAGAAATTCACCAATAATGCTGCCTCCAGCCTTCGCAAGGTTTTGTTAAAAGCAGCCCACATTTGTCAAAAAATTACTTTAAATTTACTGCAAACCACTTGAATCTGCCCCCCCCCCTTTTTGGCAGTAAAATCGGTCAGTTTTCCGACAGCAAAGAGGAGGGAAAATATGGATTGGCAGGAACAAACAATGCCCTGAGAACAACACTGGCTTTCTAAATCCAGAGCTTTTTAGTGGAGACATAAGTAGCTGCAGCCTTATATAACTGTTAGCAAGGAACAAAGGACAAAGAGAATCCTTTTGTTGGCTTTTGTTTTTGCTTTGAGCTCAGGACCACAATTCCTCATCTTGTTTGGCCAATCAGGGACATTAATTACTCACTAATCTGACATAGATTTGCAGCCTCAAATGAACACTTTAAATCACACCCAGAAACAAATTGGAAGCCCTTGTCTTGTGGGTATTTTGTGAGATGCTTATAACCTTCTGCAATTGGGCTTGAACTTGCCTCACTTTTCTGTGGTTGTCCCCTAGTGAGAGCCTTTTGGATTTCCACTTCAGACAAAGCGAAGGAATCTCTGGTCTGAGGTGTGTGTGTTTGTTGTTGTTGTTGTTGTTATTATTATTATTATTATTATTATTATTATTATTATTACTAGAGGCCTGGTGCATGAATTTGTGCATGGGCGGGGTCCAGCAGGTCTGCCCCATTCAGGGTGTGGGGGGGCAACTGGGGGGAGGGGCTGCAGGCGGTTGGTGGACCAGCCCCACCCCCTGGTCCAACTCCGAACTCCTGGTTGAGGGGACAATTTGCATATGAGCCTTTTATTATATAGGATTATTATTATTATTATTTTATTGCTGACACTATTACCGATGTCCCCCATTTCCTTCCCCTTTGCTTACCTCCACCTAGCCCCCGTTCCCACTCCCCTGGCCTTCATCACATTGTTGTCTGTGTCCATGGGCTATGCGTACATGTTCTTTGGCTAATCTCTTCACCTTCATTTATCCAGTCCCTCCAACCCACCTCCCCTCTGACATTTGTCAAGCTGTTCCATGTATCCATGCCTCTGGATCTATTTTATTCATCAGTGTTTGTGTCTTTAATTGGGGGAAAATATGTATAACATAAAATATATCCTTTTAACCAGTTTTAAGAGTACAGTTCTGTGGCATTAAGTATATTCACATTTTTGTGCAATCATCACCATCATCTATAGCCATAACTTTTTAATATTTTCCAACTGAAACTCCATACCCATTAAGCACTAACTCACCATTCCCTGTCCACCCAGCCCCTGGCAACCACCATTGTTTTCTTTCTCTATGAATTTGCCTACTCCAGGTACCACATATAAGTGGAGTCTTACAGTATTTGTCTTTTTGTGACTGGCTTATTTCACTTAGTATAATGTCTTCGAGGTCTGCACATGTTGTAACAGATTATTATAAATATTGCTTTATATAATTTTATATCTTTTAAAGAAGCTAAGAGAAGGAAATGTAAATTTATAGTGTCTTTATATTAACCTTATTTACTACTTCTGGCTCTCTTCATTTGTTCCTGTGAGTTCATGTTATCATAGTGTCATTTCATTAGTCCAATACTACTTTGTTACTATCCACCTACTTTGTGTTCTTACTGGCATGAATATTGCCTTTTAACTTGTTATAGGCCCAACAATGCAATCATATATAAGTTCTTTTATTCAAACACTCTTAAAATCAGAGTATTTTGGCAGGACTCTCTTGGAGGAAAAAAAAAGTGTGCACGTCTACTATTTTTTTATAATTACTAGTGCACTTTGTTTTTTGTGTATAGATTCAGATTTACTGTCTGGGATCACTTGTTTTTTCTGCCAGAGGAACTTTCTTTAGTATTTCTTGTAAGGCAAGTCTGATCGCAACACATTGTCTCAGTTTTTGGTTATTTGGGAATACCTTTATTTCACCTTTATTTTTTAAAATAAGCTTTGCTGGATACAGAATTTTTGGTTGACAGGTTTTTGTTTTTCTTTGAGCTCTTTATATATGGTTCTTCCCTCCCCTGGTTCCAAACTCCAGAGCTTGTTTCTTGCTATTTGCTTGTTTATTTATTTATTTTTAGTAACTGGCAAGATTATTTTAGTAAAGTTTATCTTCATCCCCTGTCCCTTCCCTCCTCATTCTCCCTCCCCTGCCCCGCCCCCAAGTCTCTGGTATTGATCAGGGAGTGCAGCCTCAGGTATGCCCAAACTCACCCTGAGATGACAGTAGTTTTGGCAGGATTCTCTTCTACTGTCTCTTTCCCTCACCACACCCAACTGTTAAGTTCCACTCATTGCCACCTTATTGCTTTATTGTTTTCTTGGGGCATAACTTGCTCCATAGACTATCCCAATCAAATTCAGCCTACCCCATAGTTCAGTGGTCAGTGCTTGCGGTTTGTTCTGATCCTTGGAGGGCTCCTCAAGCTGCCTCCTCCTCTGGGTTTTCTCTAGGAAACTAGCCAGCCTGCAGTTTAACCTAGATCTTCAATGATTTCACCAATTTCCTTCCAATTGACTATCACCCCCACCTTCACTGTTTTCATAAATGTTCTAAGCTTGATTTTTCCCACACTCCTTTGCAAATAAAGTCAGTTCCTTTGGGAAGATAGTCACAGCTCTCTATTTTAAAGCCTGTCTCTTCCCCCTGGGGGAAACTTCTGAGCCATGGCTCTAGAACTGTGGGTGGAAACAATGGCGCACTTGTCCCGGAATGACACCCCACTTTAGGAGCCGAGTGTTTTGTGTGGGAGGGCAGTAGCCTCTGGTCTTGTCAGCTTGCCTTTTTCCACTTGAAACCTCTGCCTTCTAAACTGGGGCAAGGGTGATGGAGGCCCCAGTTTCTCAGCAGTGCAGTATCCAGTGTAGAACCTCATCCCACAAGTGGAGGCTGATGGGAGAAGGGAGTCCCTACCTCTTGGCTGCATTTGTCTGGGACTTAGCCTTAGCAGCAGGTAGCTGGGAACAGGATGAGAAATTCTCACATCCTGCCTCTTCCCAGAAGTTAGCCCTCTGACTAGAAAGAAGCTTAGGGGGAGTTCTGTATTACTGGCTGCAGCGTTCTGGAGTGGAGTTTCTTGCAAAGCTGGGAAGGGGGAAGGAAAGAGCAGGTTACTGGTCTAATCAGTGATGGCGAACCTATGACACGCATGTCAGAGGTGACACGCAAACCCATTTTTTTGGTTAAATGGCATTTAAATATATAAAATAACTGTCAAAAATATAAGTCTTTGTTTTACTATAGTTGCAAATATCAAAAAATTTCTATATGTGACACGGCACCAGAGTTAAGTTAGGGTTTTTCAAAATGCTGACACGCTGAGCTCAAAAGGTTCGCCATCACTGGCCTAGGTACTGTAGACTCTATCTGTCCTTACCAAGTTTTAGTAAATTTTCTTGAATAAATGCTTCTTTGTTTGCTTTATGTCCTTAGGACCATTTCCAGAGGTTTGAATAATTGTTTGAAAAAATAAGTTTCAGCAGTTTCTCTAGGGGAGGGTCTGTCATATTTGAAGTGGTAATCCTTGTCTTTGATTTTACATTGATTTGAGACTACTGGTTAAGGTAATGAATTACATCCAGTGTGAAATAGTATCAGAGGCTCAATTACCTTGATAAACTAGTAGAACGGTTTGAAGAATTTCCATGAAAAAGGAACCATAACTGATAGGTTAACATGGAAAGAGAACCATATTCAGCCCGGCTGGTGGCGCAGTGGTTGGGTGTCCACCTATGAACCAGGAGGTCAGGGTTTGATTCCCGGTCAGGGCACAGGCCTGGGTTGCGTGCTTGATCCGCAGTAGAGGGCGTGCAGGAGGCAACTGATCAATGATTCTCTCTCAACATTGATGTTTCTATCTCTCCTCTCTCTGAAATCTATAAAAATATATCTTCAAAAAAGACAGAAAATCATATACAGAGCATGGTATCTGGGTGATTGACTGTGTTATAGTGGACTATACTTACCTTCTTTCTTTTTAAATATAACATGAGTTTAAATGTTAGAGTATTTAATTGCATTAATTTAGTCATTATCATGCCAAATATACTCCTAAGGGAACAGATTGACAATTACTGGCTTACCACAAAGGTTAAAAATTTTTTAATCTCTTTGCTTCCCATATAACCACCCAGAGTGGCATCCTTTTTCACCTCTTATTTCCCCCCTTTTGAGATAAAACTTCAGTTACCAAGGTATATAATGGCGTGACTCATTCCACGGACTTGTTGAGTGGCCAACTTTGCAGATATGTTTTTCAGAAAGAATTATTTTAATAGCATTGATTCTTTCCAGCAGTGATAATGGCAGGGCACTCTTCCTGGACAATGAGTTTTGAATAGTTCACAATGGGGGACCTAGATTGAACTTGAAAAAGATTTACCCAGGCTGAAGGTTTATAAAACCTACCCTGTGTTTACTCCTTAGCAAAGATGATCAGAATAGCATTGCGTTTTAGTTCTCTCTCCTCCTAACAAACCTGTCCCTGAGGTTTCTAGCTCAAATAATATTTTAAAAATCAGACCAGAAAGGAAGGACAGGATTACCATTTTGCAGACTCTTTGGGAGCATTGTCCCCTGGCATGAAGTCATGAATTAATTTATTACGAATGATTATTTTTCAGTCCAAGTTATTTAGTGGCCATATGTTTGAAATAAATACCAGCCAAAGCATATACAGCTATTGTGGCTCTACAAGTAAGTATAACAGAATGCAAAAAATTCTCCAAAGGCAAAGTCTCCTCTGAGACATATCCTGGCAGAAATAAGGGAGTATATGGTTTTCTAAGATTGCACACCAGAAACAATAGAAGCGTTAATGACACTCTTTTTCCTGGGTAATACGAATGCATGTGCACATGAGTAGTGCAGGTAGAAAGCCTTCATGCCAGTTACCTGGTTATTGATTCTGAGATTTTAACTTTGATCCATCATACTTTCTAGGGAATTTATTTCACAGCCAATGATTGAGGAAAACAAACATTTCTGTCATTAAACTAGAAGCTCAGCACACGAAATCGTGCAGCCCCACCCACCCACGCCAGTCTTTGGTCATTATGGGGCATTAGGGCCACAGGCCTTTTATAATATAGATTTATTTTATTTTTTAAAAAATATTTTTTATTGATTTCAGAGAGGAAAGGAGAGGGGGAGAGAGAGAAACATCAATGATGAGAGAGAACCATGGATCGGCTGCCTCCTGCATGCCCCCTACTGGGGATCGAGCCTGCAACCTGAGCATGTGCCCTTGACAGGAATTGAACTTGGGACACTTCAGTCCATAGGCTGACATTCTATCCACTGAGCCAAACCGCCTAAGGCTAAATTATATATATAGTTGACCCTTGAACAATGTGGGGTTTAGAGGTACTAACCATGGTGCCCCTCCTGGGAGCAAAGCCTCTGATGAAATGGTTCCCAACTGGGAGCAACGCGTCTGATGAAGTGGTTTGTAGGCAACAATGTCCTGTGGAGAGAATTGCTGTGTTCTTCTGAAGACTTTCTTTTGTCAAGGCTACAAAAATCACCCTATTAAAAAGTATTTTTGAAAAAATGAAATGGTAACAAATTTCAATGTTTTAAAATTCTATTAAAATGCCAACTTATTTCTTTCAGCCATGGCCTAGTTTGTTTCAGCCTCCAGAGCACTATTCATTTTTATTATGTGCAATGCAAGCACTCACACTTACAGAGAATTATAGGCACATGGTTATATTTAAAGTGAATGTTCTTTAAGTATTGAAGGGTATGGAATTATATTCATTGAAACATAATTAAAGTACAGAGACATATAATAATAAGTGGGTGGAAGTGTGCGCAATAATAATTCAAGGTAATCATTGTGTTATGATTGTGTGGCAGATTAGAACAGAATGTAATGAGGTCTACATTTAATTAGAGCACTTTAATTCTAAGCCAGATTGGAGGCCAAGGGTACTTCAGGGAAGGGCCAGTCCCATTTTCACTCAGGAAGCAGGTGAAAATATGTTCTGCAAACATTCTAGTTTGAGTTTAGGAGTAGCCAGTGAAATGAGAGAGAGAATTTTAACCTCTTCCTACATCGCTTTGTTGTGTGTATGCAGGAGAGAATCCTTATGCTAAGACCACACAAATAATTCTCGGGTGTAGCACTCACATGTCTCCCAATCAACCCCCATCCACTTCTCCTACATTAGCTCATGTTATTCCTTCACAGAGAACCTCTACTCTGGACAATGTCCTTGAACTTGGCACTGAAATACCATGAACACTTCCTGAGAACATGCATGCCAAGGCACCTGCTAAGACTTGGTCAAATGAGAGCCTGGGAGCAAGGAAACTTCCAGATTCAGCCAGATTCTTTGATGCTGCTCAGGGTCAGCTACCAGACTTCTGTGTCTGGCCACACCCCCTGGTCCCCAGGAGACCTTGAATTCCAACTTTCTTCAGCCC